>NC_083232.1:95817911-95974086 GCF_032191835.1 Heteronotia binoei | reverse complement strand
TGAGTCCGCCGCCGACTACCTGGCGGCCCTCCGAAAACTCGCCGGGAACTGCAACTTTCCCCAGCTGGAAGAAACCCTGGCCGACAGATTCACGTGGGGCCTCCGCGACGAAAGGCTCCAGCAAAAGCTCTTCGCCAAAGAAGAGCTCACCCTCCAGGGAGCCTTCAGCGAGGCAGTGGCGAGCGAAAGGACCGCCCGGACGTTTCCCCGGGCAAAGACCGAGACCGCCCACCACGAGGAGCTGGACCCCGAGCACCAGGACGAGGGAGAAGCTTTCCAGACGCGACGCGCCCCAGGATCCGTCGCCCGAGCTTCACAGCGACCCCGAGCCAACGAACGACCGAGCCAGCGCACCAACGAAAGGGCCAAGTGTGCCAGCTGCGGCGACCCCCACGATCGGCGGGACTGCCAGTACCGGACCTGGGACTGCCGGAGCTGCGGAAAGACCGGCCACATAGCGCAGGCTTGCCGCACCAAGCCCAACTGCCAGCGACCGACCGCCCACCACGAGACCGCAGAGTCCCACTCCACCGCCTCCACCTCACTTCAGGTACTGAATTTGCCCCTCACCACCCCCAACAAGATAACGATGGCGGTCCTCATAGACGGGGCCCCCTGCACCATGGAAGTGGACTCAGGCTCCTCCATCTCCATAATTGCGGAGGAGACCCTGAGAAGGCTACGGCCCGGCCAGGGGTTGCAGCTGCGACCAGCAAATTTCATATTGCGGGACTTCCAGCAAAACCCGGTCCAAATAGCGGGGTGGGCACGGGTGCAGGTGGAGCGGGGGTCCTTCAGAGGCCCCCTGGACATCCTGGTGGTCAAGCGGCCACTTACCACCCTGTTGGGGCTAGCATGGTTTGGCCCCCTGGGAATCAGAGTAGAGGTGGCGCGCACAGCCACTACTGGGGGTTCGGGGGGGTGTGCGGAGAATTCCCCGACGTTTTTGATGGGTCGCTAGGGAGCTACAAGGGCCCGGCCATCTCCCTACCGCTCGACCCGACGGTCAGACCGATCCGGCTCAAAGCAAGGCGGGTTCCCTTCGCCTTGAAGCCCAAGATCGAGGCAGAATTGGACCGCCTCGTAGCCCAAGGGGTCCTGGAGCCGGTCGACTACGCCCCGTGGGAAACCCCCATAGTGACCCCGGTCAAACCCAACGGGGACGTGCGAATATGTGCAGATTACAAGTGCACAATTAACAAAGCGCTCCAAGACAACCCATACCCGGTGCCAGTGGTCAGCCACGTGCTGGCAGCCCTTGCGGGGTCCAAGATTTTCGGGAAGCTGGACCTGGCCCAAGCCTACCAGCAGCTCCCGGTGGACGCCAAAACAGCGGAGGCACAAACGATAGTCACCCACAGGGGAGCGTTCAGGGTGAACAGGTTACAGTTCGGGGTTAGCGTGGCTCCGGGAATCTTCCAGAGTATAATGGATGCTCTCCTTAAAGGGATCCCCGGAGTCCAGCCGTTTTTCGACGATGTTTTAATCGCCGCCCCGGACCCGGAGGAATTCCGCAACCGCCTCCGGGAGGTGCTCCGCCGTTTCCAAGCCGCTGGACTGAAAGTTAAGAGGGAGAAGTGCATGTTGGGGGTGCCCCGGGTGGAGTTCCTGGGATTCGCAGTGGACGCAGAGGGAATCCACCCGACCGAAGAAAAGACCAGGGCCATTGTGCAAACCCCTGCCCCCACGTGTAAAGCGGAACTCCAGAGTTTCCTGGGGGTCCTCAATTTTTACCACACGTTCATACCCCACAAGGCGGCCCTTGCCGAACCCCTACACCGTCTACTGGACAAAAAAGCTCCATGGGTGTGGGGGAAGAGGCAAGCCGCCGCCTTCCAGGCAGTTAAGGACGTCCTCATCTCCAACGCGGTGCTGCATCACTTCGACGAGCGCCTCCCGGTCATCCTGGCTTGCGATGCATCGCCGTACGGGGTGGGCGCTGTCCTGGGGCACCAGTTACCGGATGGCCGGGAGGTCCCGGTCGCATACTACTCACGCACCCTGACTTCGGCGGAACGGAACTACGCGCAAATCGACAAGGAGGCCCTGGCCATAGTGGCGGGGGTCCATAAATTCAACGATTATTTATATGGGCGCCGGTTCACAATAGCTACGGACCATAAGCCGCTCTTGGGTCTGCTGGCCCCAGACCGACAAACCCCCCAAATCCTGTCCCAGAGGGTGTTGAGATGGAATCAATTCCTTAACTCGTACACCTACACGCTGGTTCACAGGGCGGGCAAGGCAATGGGCCACGCGGACGCTCTCAGCCGGTTGCCGCTTCCGGACACAGGCCCCGATCCAGCCCCAGCTCACCAGGTCATGTCAATCGAGTCACTGCCGGAGCAACCCCTCCACGCGGCAGAGGTGGCTAAAACCACCAGAAAAGACAAAACCCTAGCGCGGGTGCTCGACTTGGTGGTGAGGGGGTGGCCAGAGGGGAACATGGGGGAAGAGTTCAAACCCTACGAAATGCGGAGGGAGGAACTCGCAGCACACAAAGGGTGCCTGTTATGGGGGAGCAGGGTAGTGGTCCCCCCCCCTCTGCAGAAACGGGTCCTGGAATCACTCCACGAAACACACCCAGGCATCGTGAGAATGAAAGCCCTGGCCAGAAGTTACGTATGGTGGCCGGGGATGGACAGTGAGATAGAGGACTGGGTCCGGAGGTGCGGCACATGCCAAGAGTCGCGGCCGGACCCACCCAGTGCCCCAGCTATACGATGGGAGACCACCAGGAAACCGTGGTCCAGGCTACACATTGATTTTGCTGGCCGTTCCAGGGACAGATCTTCCTAATCATCGTGGATGCATACACAAAATGGTTAGAGGTCATCCCCGTAGGGTCTACTTCATCAGCTGCAGCCATTAGGGCATTACGTAAGGTCCTGTGCACCCACGGTATTCCGGACACCATAGTCTCGGACAACGGGGCAGCATTCACCTCGGGGGACTTCCAGGGGTTCCTCCAGAGGTACCTCATTAGGCACATCCGGTCAGCGCCCTTCCACCCGGCCACCAACGGCCAGGCCGAGCGGATGGTCCGAACAACAAAAGAGGCCCTGGGCAGAATAGTGCAGGGCGATTGGGACCACCGGCTAGCCGCGTTCCTCTTTGACAACCGGGTCATTCCCAACCCAGTCACAGGGGTTAGCCCAGCCGAGCTCCTCATGGGACGCAAACTCACCACGAGGCTAGATCGGCTAAACCCCGACCGAGCCCCAGACGTGCGCGGGTCCCCAGAGGTCAGAGACGCGACTAGGGGGTTCTTCGCGGGAGACCCGGTGTTCGCCCGCAACTACGCGGCAGGCCCAGAATGGGTCGCCGGGCGGGTATTACGGGTTATGGGCTCCCGCCACTACGAGGTCTCCACCGAGGGGGGCCAGATTCTACACCGGCACATCGATCAGTTACGCCGCCGGACCCTCCCGGAGGTACCCCTGGAAATGAGGGAGGGGGCCAGGCCCGCGGAGAGCCCAACGACACCCGCACCGACGCCACGGCCACACACACCGGCGGAGGCGGACCCACCATCGGACCCCGAACCACAACCCACCAACGCTCAGACCCCCGGGGAACCCCAGAGGCGGAAGCAACCCCGGCACCACAAGCAACACCGAGGCGTTCTGCACGGGAGCGTCGACCCCCCGCCTACCTCCAGGACTATATTACTAACTAAGGGGGGAGGAGTGTAGTGTATGGCGCCCACTGAAGGCAACCAGTTCATAAAGACCACGATAGCAGAATAACACCCATCCACCCCAGCCGCGGAGGCAACTGAGTAACACCCAAGTGCCTCCGCGCTGGGCGCGCCAATCCGCCAATCACAGCGTGTGGCGGGAAATTCGGACGGTCAACATTGGACCGGCCAGAAGGTTGAATAGTCCGGCAACTGTATATATGCGGGAGCCGGCCCGCGTGTTCTCTCTCCATCTTGTATCGTACCATGGAATAAACCCATGTTGCCCTACTCTCGTCTCCACGTGTGGTACTTTACAGTGGCGACGAAGGTGGGATTCTAGCCTCATCGGCTACGACGGAGATCTGGGCAACGAACGACCGCCGCCGCCATCATGGCCAACCAGGGCGGAATCACCGGCTACCTCGAGCCCTTCGACCCTGCCAATCCCGAGGGCTGGGAGTCCTACTCGGAACGGGTCGAGTTCTATCTCCGGGCCAACAAGATCACCGACGCCGGGGCGAAGCGGGATGTGCTCCTAAGCGTCTGCGGGCCTGCCACGTTCGAGATCGCTAAGGGTCTCTCGGCGCCCGCCCGCCTGGCAGAGAAGTCCTACGACGAGATCATCCGACTCCTCACGGGCCACTTCTCACCACAGCCCTCACGGGTGGCTCGCAGATTCCTGTTCCACAAACGGGACCAGACCGCGGGTGAGTCCGCCGCCGACTACCTGGCGGCCCTCCGAAAACTCGCCGGGAACTGCAACTTTCCCCAGCTGGAAGAAACCCTGGCCGACAGATTCACGTGGGGCCTCCGCGACGAAAGGCTCCAGCAAAAGCTCTTCGCCAAAGAAGAGCTCACCCTCCAGGGAGCCTTCAGCGAGGCAGTGGCGAGCGAAAGGACCGCCCGGACGTTTCCCCGGGCAAAGACCGAGACCGCCCACCACGAGGAGCTGGACCCCGAGCACCAGGACGAGGGAGAAGCTTTCCAGACGCGACGCGCCCCAGGATCCGTCGCCCGAGCTTCACAGCGACCCCGAGCCAACGAACGACCGAGCCAGCGCACCAACGAAAGGGCCAAGTGTGCCAGCTGCGGCGACCCCCACGATCGGCGGGACTGCCAGTACCGGACCTGGGACTGCCGGAGCTGCGGAAAGACCGGCCACATAGCGCAGGCTTGCCGCACCAAGCCCAACTGCCAGCGACCGACCGCCCACCACGAGACCGCAGAGTCCCACTCCACCGCCTCCACCTCACTTCAGGTACTGAATTTGCCCCTCACCACCCCCAACAAGATAACGATGGCGGTCCTCATAGACGGGGCCCCCTGCACCATGGAAGTGGACTCAGGCTCCTCCATCTCCATAATTGCGGAGGAGACCCTGAGAAGGCTACGGCCCGGCCAGGGGTTGCAGCTGCGACCAGCAAATTTCATATTGCGGGACTTCCAGCAAAACCCGGTCCAAATAGCGGGGTGGGCACGGGTGCAGGTGGAGCGGGGGTCCTTCAGAGGCCCCCTGGACATCCTGGTGGTCAAGCGGCCACTTACCACCCTGTTGGGGCTAGCATGGTTTGGCCCCCTGGGAATCAGAGTAGAGGTGGCGCGCACAGCCACTACTGGGGGGTTCGGGGGGGTGTGCGGAGAATTCCCCGACGTTTTTGATGGGTCGCTAGGGAGCTACAAGGGCCCGGCCATCTCCCTACCGCTCGACCCGACGGTCAGACCGATCCGGCTCAAAGCAAGGCGGGTTCCCTTCGCCTTGAAGCCCAAGATCGAGGCAGAATTGGACCGCCTCGTAGCCCAAGGGGTCCTGGAGCCGGTCGACTACGCCCCGTGGGAAACCCCCATAGTGACCCCGGTCAAACCCAACGGGGACGTGCGAATATGTGCAGATTACAAGTGCACAATTAACAAAGCGCTCCAAGACAACCCATACCCGGTGCCAGTGGTCAGCCACGTGCTGGCAGCCCTTGCGGGGTCCAAGATTTTCGGGAAGCTGGACCTGGCCCAAGCCTACCAGCAGCTCCCGGTGGACGCCAAAACAGCGGAGGCACAAACGATAGTCACCCACAGGGGAGCGTTCAGGGTGAACAGGTTACAGTTCGGGGTTAGCGTGGCTCCGGGAATCTTCCAGAGTATAATGGATGCTCTCCTTAAAGGGATCCCCGGAGTCCAGCCGTTTTTCGACGATGTTTTAATCGCCGCCCCGGACCCGGAGGAATTCCGCAACCGCCTCCGGGAGGTGCTCCGCCGTTTCCAAGCCGCTGGACTGAAAGTTAAGAGGGAGAAGTGCATGTTGGGGGTGCCCCGGGTGGAGTTCCTGGGATTCGCAGTGGACGCAGAGGGAATCCACCCGACCGAAGAAAAGACCAGGGCCATTGTGCAAGCCCCTGCCCCCACGTGTAAAGCGGAACTCCAGAGTTTCCTGGGGGTCCTCAATTTTTACCACACGTTCATACCCCACAAGGCGGCCCTTGCCGAACCCCTACACCGTCTACTGGACAAAAAAGCTCCATGGGTGTGGGGGAAGAGGCAAGCCGCCGCCTTCCAGGCAGTTAAGGACGTCCTCATCTCCAACGCGGTGCTGCATCACTTCGACGAGCGCCTCCCGGTCATCCTGGCTTGCGATGCATCGCCGTACGGGGTGGGCGCTGTCCTGGGGCACCAGTTACCGGATGGCCGGGAGGTCCCGGTCGCATACTACTCGCGCACCCTGACTTCGGCGGAACGGAACTACGCGCAAATCGACAAGGAGGCCCTGGCCATAGTGGCGGGGGTCCATAAATTCAACGATTATTTATATGGGCGCCGGTTCACAATAGCTACGGACCATAAGCCGCTCTTGGGTCTGCTGGCCCCAGACCGACAAACCCCCCAAATCCTGTCCCAGAGGGTGTTGAGATGGAATCAATTCCTTAACTCGTACACCTACACGCTGGTTCACAGGGCGGGCAAGGCAATGGGCCACGCGGACGCTCTCAGCCGGTTGCCGCTTCCGGACACAGGCCCCGATCCAGCCCCAGCTCACCAGGTCATGTCAATCGAGTCACTGCCGGAGCAACCCCTCCACGCGGCAGAGGTGGCTAAAACCACCAGAAAAGACAAAACCCTAGCGCGGGTGCTCGACTTGGTGGTGAGGGGGTGGCCAGAGGGGAACATGGGGGAAGAGTTCAAACCCTACGAAATGCGGAGGGAGGAACTCGCAGCACACAAAGGGTGCCTGTTATGGGGGAGCAGGGTAGTGGTCCCCCCCCCTCTGCAGAAACGGGTCCTGGAATCACTCCACGAAACACACCCAGGCATCGTGAGAATGAAAGCCCTGGCCAGAAGTTACGTATGGTGGCCGGGGATGGACAGTGAGATAGAGGACTGGGTCCGGAGGTGCGGCACATGCCAAGAGTCGCGGCCGGACCCACCCAGTGCCCCAGCTATACGATGGGAGACCACCAGGAAACCGTGGTCCAGGCTACACATTGATTTTGCTGGGCCGTTCCAGGGACAGATCTTCCTAATCATCGTGGATGCATACACAAAATGGTTAGAGGTCATCCCCGTAGGGTCTACTTCATCAGCTGCAGCCATTAGGGCATTACGTAAGGTCCTGTGCACCCACGGTATTCCGGACACCATAGTCTCGGACAACGGGGCAGCATTCACCTCGGGGGACTTCCAGGGGTTCCTCCAGAGGTACCTCATTAGGCACATCCGGTCAGCGCCCTTCCACCCGGCCACCAACGGCCAGGCCGAGCGGATGGTCCGAACAACAAAAGAGGCCCTGGGCAGAATAGTGCAGGGCGATTGGGACCACCGGCTAGCCGCGTTCCTCTTTGACAACCGGGTCATTCCCAACCCAGTCACAGGGGTTAGCCCAGCCGAGCTCCTCATGGGACGCAAACTCACCACGAGGCTAGATCGGCTAAACCCCGACCGAGCCCCAGACGTGCGCGGGTCCCCAGAGGTCAGAGACGCGACTAGGGGGTTCTTCGCGGGAGACCCGGTGTTCGCCCGCAACTACGCGGCAGGCCCAGAATGGGTCGCCGGGCGGGTATTACGGGTTATGGGCTCCCGCCACTACGAGGTCTCCACCGAGGGGGGCCAGATTCTACACCGGCACATCGATCAGTTACGCCGCCGGACCCTCCCGGAGGTACCCCTGGAAATGAGGGAGGGGGCCAGGCCCGCGGAGAGCCCAACGACACCCGCACCGACGCCACGGCCACACACACCGGCGGAGGCGGACCCACCATCGGACCCCGAACCACAACCCACCAACGCTCAGACCCCCGGGGAAACCCCAGAGGCGGAAGCAACCCCGGCACCACAAGCAACACCGAGGCGTTCTGCACGGGAGCGTCGACCCCCCGCCTACCTCCAGGACTATATTACTAACTAAGGGGGGAGGAGTGTAGTGTATGGCGCCCACTGAAGGCAACCAGTTCATAAAGACCACGATAGCAGAATAACACCCATCCACCCCAGCCGCGGAGGCAACTGAGTAACACCCAAGTGCCTCCGCGCTGGGCGCGCCAATCCGCCAATCACAGCGTGTGGCGGGAAATTCGGACGGTCAACATTGGACCGGCCAGAAGGTTGAATAGTCCGGCAACTGTATATATGCGGGAGCCGGCCCGCGTGTTCTCTCTCCATCTTGTATCGTACCATGGAATAAACCCATGTTGCCCTACTCTCGTCTCCACGTGTGGTACTTTACAGTGGCGACGAAGGTGGGATTCTAGCCTCATCGGCTACGACGGAGATCTGGGCAACGAACGACCGCCGCCGCCATCATGGCCAACCAGGGCGGAATCACCGGCTACCTCGAGCCCTTCGACCCTGCCAATCCCGAGGGCTGGGAGTCCTACTCGGAACGGGTCGAGTTCTATCTCCGGGCCAACAAGATCACCGACGCCGGGGCGAAGCGGGATGTGCTCCTAAGCGTCTGCGGGCCTGCCACGTTCGAGATCGCTAAGGGTCTCTCGGCGCCCGCCCGCCTGGCAGAGAAGTCCTACGACGAGATCATCCGACTCCTCACGGGCCACTTCTCACCACAGCCCTCACGGGTGGCTCGCAGATTCCTGTTCCACAAACGGGACCAGACCGCGGGTGAGTCCGCCGCCGACTACCTGGCGGCCCTCCGAAAACTCGCCGGGAACTGCAACTTTCCCCAGCTGGAAGAAACCCTGGCCGACAGATTCACGTGGGGCCTCCGCGACGAAAGGCTCCAGCAAAAGCTCTTCGCCAAAGAAGAGCTCACCCTCCAGGGAGCCTTCAGCGAGGCAGTGGCGAGCGAAAGGACCGCCCGGACGTTTCCCCGGGCAAAGACCGAGACCGCCCACCACGAGGAGCTGGACCCCGAGCACCAGGACGAGGGAGAAGCTTTCCAGACGCGACGCGCCCCAGGATCCGTCGCCCGAGCTTCACAGCGACCCCGAGCCAACGAACGACCGAGCCAGCGCACCAACGAAAGGGCCAAGTGTGCCAGCTGCGGCGACCCCCACGATCGGCGGGACTGCCAGTACCGGACCTGGGACTGCCGGAGCTGCGGAAAGACCGGCCACATAGCGCAGGCTTGCCGCACCAAGCCCAACTGCCAGCGACCGACCGCCCACCACGAGACCGCAGAGTCCCACTCCACCGCCTCCACCTCACTTCAGGTACTGAATTTGCCCCTCACCACCCCCAACAAGATAACGATGGCGGTCCTCATAGACGGGGCCCCCTGCACCATGGAAGTGGACTCAGGCTCCTCCATCTCCATAATTGCGGAGGAGACCCTGAGAAGGCTACGGCCCGGCCAGGGGTTGCAGCTGCGACCAGCAAATTTCATATTGCGGGACTTCCAGCAAAACCCGGTCCAAATAGCGGGGTGGGCACGGGTGCAGGTGGAGCGGGGGTCCTTCAGAGGCCCCCTGGACATCCTGGTGGTCAAGCGGCCACTTACCACCCTGTTGGGGCTAGCATGGTTTGGCCCCCTGGGAATCAGAGTAGAGGTGGCGCGCACAGCCACTACTGGGGGGTTCGGGGGGGTGTGCGGAGAATTCCCCGACGTTTTTGATGGGTCGCTAGGGAGCTACAAGGGCCCGGCCATCTCCCTACCGCTCGACCCGACGGTCAGACCGATCCGGCTCAAAGCAAGGCGGGTTCCCTTCGCCTTGAAGCCCAAGATCGAGGCAGAATTGGACCGCCTCGTAGCCCAAGGGGTCCTGGAGCCGGTCGACTACGCCCCGTGGGAAACCCCCATAGTGACCCCGGTCAAACCCAACGGGGACGTGCGAATATGTGCAGATTACAAGTGCACAATTAACAAAGCGCTCCAAGACAACCCATACCCGGTGCCAGTGGTCAGCCACGTGCTGGCAGCCCTTGCGGGGTCCAAGATTTTCGGGAAGCTGGACCTGGCCCAAGCCTACCAGCAGCTCCCGGTGGACGCCAAAACAGCGGAGGCACAAACGATAGTCACCCACAGGGGAGCGTTCAGGGTGAACAGGTTACAGTTCGGGGTTAGCGTGGCTCCGGGAATCTTCCAGAGTATAATGGATGCTCTCCTTAAAGGGATCCCCGGAGTCCAGCCGTTTTTCGACGATGTTTTAATCGCCGCCCCGGACCCGGAGGAATTCCGCAACCGCCTCCGGGAGGTGCTCCGCCGTTTCCAAGCCGCTGGACTGAAAGTTAAGAGGGAGAAGTGCATGTTGGGGGTGCCCCGGGTGGAGTTCCTGGGATTCGCAGTGGACGCAGAGGGAATCCACCCGACCGAAGAAAAGACCAGGGCCATTGTGCAAGCCCCTGCCCCCACGTGTAAAGCGGAACTCCAGAGTTTCCTGGGGGTCCTCAATTTTTACCACACGTTCATACCCCACAAGGCGGCCCTTGCCGAACCCCTACACCGTCTACTGGACAAAAAAGCTCCATGGGTGTGGGGGAAGAGGCAAGCCGCCGCCTTCCAGGCAGTTAAGGACGTCCTCATCTCCAACGCGGTGCTGCATCACTTCGACGAGCGCCTCCCGGTCATCCTGGCTTGCGATGCATCGCCGTACGGGGTGGGCGCTGTCCTGGGGCACCAGTTACCGGATGGCCGGGAGGTCCCGGTCGCATACTACTCGCGCACCCTGACTTCGGCGGAACGGAACTACGCGCAAATCGACAAGGAGGCCCTGGCCATAGTGGCGGGGGTCCATAAATTCAACGATTATTTATATGGGCGCCGGTTCACAATAGCTACGGACCATAAGCCGCTCTTGGGTCTGCTGGCCCCAGACCGACAAACCCCCCAAATCCTGTCCCAGAGGGTGTTGAGATGGAATCAATTCCTTAACTCGTACACCTACACGCTGGTTCACAGGGCGGGCAAGGCAATGGGCCACGCGGACGCTCTCAGCCGGTTGCCGCTTCCGGACACAGGCCCCGATCCAGCCCCAGCTCACCAGGTCATGTCAATCGAGTCACTGCCGGAGCAACCCCTCCACGCGGCAGAGGTGGCTAAAACCACCAGAAAAGACAAAACCCTAGCGCGGGTGCTCGACTTGGTGGTGAGGGGGTGGCCAGAGGGGAACATGGGGGAAGAGTTCAAACCCTACGAAATGCGGAGGGAGGAACTCGCAGCACACAAAGGGTGCCTGTTATGGGGGAGCAGGGTAGTGGTCCCCCCCCCTCTGCAGAAACGGGTCCTGGAATCACTCCACGAAACACACCCAGGCATCGTGAGAATGAAAGCCCTGGCCAGAAGTTACGTATGGTGGCCGGGGATGGACAGTGAGATAGAGGACTGGGTCCGGAGGTGCGGCACATGCCAAGAGTCGCGGCCGGACCCACCCAGTGCCCCAGCTATACGATGGGAGACCACCAGGAAACCGTGGTCCAGGCTACACATTGATTTTGCTGGGCCGTTCCAGGGACAGATCTTCCTAATCATCGTGGATGCATACACAAAATGGTTAGAGGTCATCCCCGTAGGGTCTACTTCATCAGCTGCAGCCATTAGGGCATTACGTAAGGTCCTGTGCACCCACGGTATTCCGGACACCATAGTCTCGGACAACGGGGCAGCATTCACCTCGGGGGACTTCCAGGGGTTCCTCCAGAGGTACCTCATTAGGCACATCCGGTCAGCGCCCTTCCACCCGGCCACCAACGGCCAGGCCGAGCGGATGGTCCGAACAACAAAAGAGGCCCTGGGCAGAATAGTGCAGGGCGATTGGGACCACCGGCTAGCCGCGTTCCTCTTTGACAACCGGGTCATTCCCAACCCAGTCACAGGGGTTAGCCCAGCCGAGCTCCTCATGGGACGCAAACTCACCACGAGGCTAGATCGGCTAAACCCCGACCGAGCCCCAGACGTGCGCGGGTCCCCAGAGGTCAGAGACGCGACTAGGGGGTTCTTCGCGGGAGACCCGGTGTTCGCCCGCAACTACGCGGCAGGCCCAGAATGGGTCGCCGGGCGGGTATTACGGGTTATGGGCTCCCGCCACTACGAGGTCTCCACCGAGGGGGGCCAGATTCTACACCGGCACATCGATCAGTTACGCCGCCGGACCCTCCCGGAGGTACCCCTGGAAATGAGGGAGGGGGCCAGGCCCGCGGAGAGCCCAACGACACCCGCACCGACGCCACGGCCACACACACCGGCGGAGGCGGACCCACCATCGGACCCCGAACCACAACCCACCAACGCTCAGACCCCCGGGGAAACCCCAGAGGCGGAAGCAACCCCGGCACCACAAGCAACACCGAGGCGTTCTGCACGGGAGCGTCGACCCCCCGCCTACCTCCAGGACTATATTACTAACTAAGGGGGGAGGAGTGTAGTGTATGGCGCCCACTGAAGGCAACCAGTTCATAAAGACCACGATAGCAGAATAACACCCATCCACCCCAGCCGCGGAGGCAACTGAGTAACACCCAAGTGCCTCCGCGCTGGGCGCGCCAATCCGCCAATCACAGCGTGTGGCGGGAAATTCGGACGGTCAACATTGGACCGGCCAGAAGGTTGAATAGTCCGGCAACTGTATATATGCGGGAGCCGGCCCGCGTGTTCTCTCTCCATCTTGTATCGTACCATGGAATAAACCCATGTTGCCCTACTCTCGTCTCCACGTGTGGTACTTTACAGTGGCGACGAAGGTGGGATTCTAGCCTCATCGGCTACGACGGAGATCTGGGCAACGAACGACCGCCGCCGCCATCATGGCCAACCAGGGCGGAATCACCGGCTACCTCGAGCCCTTCGACCCTGCCAATCCCGAGGGCTGGGAGTCCTACTCGGAACGGGTCGAGTTCTATCTCCGGGCCAACAAGATCACCGACGCCGGGGCGAAGCGGGATGTGCTCCTAAGCGTCTGCGGGCCTGCCACGTTCGAGATCGCTAAGGGTCTCTCGGCGCCCGCCCGCCTGGCAGAGAAGTCCTACGACGAGATCATCCGACTCCTCACGGGCCACTTCTCACCACAGCCCTCACGGGTGGCTCGCAGATTCCTGTTCCACAAACGGGACCAGACCGCGGGTGAGTCCGCCGCCGACTACCTGGCGGCCCTCCGAAAACTCGCCGGGAACTGCAACTTTCCCCAGCTGGAAGAAACCCTGGCCGACAGATTCACGTGGGGCCTCCGCGACGAAAGGCTCCAGCAAAAGCTCTTCGCCAAAGAAGAGCTCACCCTCCAGGGAGCCTTCAGCGAGGCAGTGGCGAGCGAAAGGACCGCCCGGACGTTTCCCCGGGCAAAGACCGAGACCGCCCACCACGAGGAGCTGGACCCCGAGCACCAGGACGAGGGAGAAGCTTTCCAGACGCGACGCGCCCCAGGATCCGTCGCCCGAGCTTCACAGCGACCCCGAGCCAACGAACGACCGAGCCAGCGCACCAACGAAAGGGCCAAGTGTGCCAGCTGCGGCGACCCCCACGATCGGCGGGACTGCCAGTACCGGACCTGGGACTGCCGGAGCTGCGGAAAGACCGGCCACATAGCGCAGGCTTGCCGCACCAAGCCCAACTGCCAGCGACCGACCGCCCACCACGAGACCGCAGAGTCCCACTCCACCGCCTCCACCTCACTTCAGGTACTGAATTTGCCCCTCACCACCCCCAACAAGATAACGATGGCGGTCCTCATAGACGGGGCCCCCTGCACCATGGAAGTGGACTCAGGCTCCTCCATCTCCATAATTGCGGAGGAGACCCTGAGAAGGCTACGGCCCGGCCAGGGGTTGCAGCTGCGACCAGCAAATTTCATATTGCGGGACTTCCAGCAAAACCCGGTCCAAATAGCGGGGTGGGCACGGGTGCAGGTGGAGCGGGGGTCCTTCAGAGGCCCCCTGGACATCCTGGTGGTCAAGCGGCCACTTACCACCCTGTTGGGGCTAGCATGGTTTGGCCCCCTGGGAATCAGAGTAGAGGTGGCGCGCACAGCCACTACTGGGGGGTTCGGGGGGGTGTGCGGAGAATTCCCCGACGTTTTTGATGGGTCGCTAGGGAGCTACAAGGGCCCGGCCATCTCCCTACCGCTCGACCCGACGGTCAGACCGATCCGGCTCAAAGCAAGGCAGGTTCCCTTCGCCTTGAAGCCCAAGATCGAGGCAGAATTGGACCGCCTCGTAGCCCAAGGGGTCCTGGAGCCGGTCGACTACGCCCCGTGGGAAACCCCCATAGTGACCCCGGTCAAACCCAACGGGGACGTGCGAATATGTGCAGATTACAAGTGCACAATTAACAAAGCGCTCCAAGACAACCCATACCCGGTGCCAGTGGTCAGCCACGTGCTGGCAGCCCTTGCGGGGTCCAAGATTTTCGGGAAGCTGGACCTGGCCCAAGCCTACCAGCAGCTCCCGGTGGACGCCAAAACAGCGGAGGCACAAACGATAGTCACCCACAGGGGAGCGTTCAGGGTGAACAGGTTACAGTTCGGGGTTAGCGTGGCTCCGGGAATCTTCCAGAGTATAATGGATGCTCTCCTTAAAGGGATCCCCGGAGTCCAGCCGTTTTTCGACGATGTTTTAATCGCCGCCCCGGACCCGGAGGAATTCCGCAACCGCCTCCGGGAGGTGCTCCGCCGTTTCCAAGCCGCTGGACTGAAAGTTAAGAGGGAGAAGTGCATGTTGGGGGTGCCCCGGGTGGAGTTCCTGGGATTCGCAGTGGACGCAGAGGGAATCCACCCGACCGAAGAAAAGACCAGGGCCATTGTGCAAGCCCCTGCCCCCACGTGTAAAGCGGAACTCCAGAGTTTCCTGGGGGTCCTCAATTTTTACCACACGTTCATACCCCACAAGGCGGCCCTTGCCGAACCCCTACACCGTCTACTGGACAAAAAAGCTCCATGGGTGTGGGGGAAGAGGCAAGCCGCCGCCTTCCAGGCAGTTAAGGACGTCCTCATCTCCAACGCGGTGCTGCATCACTTCGACGAGCGCCTCCCGGTCATCCTGGCTTGCGATGCATCGCCGTACGGGGTGGGCGCTGTCCTGGGGCACCAGTTACCGGATGGCCGGGAGGTCCCGGTCGCATACTACTCGCGCACCCTGACTTCGGCGGAACGGAACTACGCGCAAATCGACAAGGAGGCCCTGGCCATAGTGGCGGGGGTCCATAAATTCAACGATTATTTATATGGGCGCCGGTTCACAATAGCTACGGACCATAAGCCGCTCTTGGGTCTGCTGGCCCCAGACCGACAAACCCCCCAAATCCTGTCCCAGAGGGTGTTGAGATGGAATCAATTCCTTAACTCGTACACCTACACGCTGGTTCACAGGGCGGGCAAGGCAATGGGCCACGCGGACGCTCTCAGCCGGTTGCCGCTTCCGGACACAGGCCCCGATCCAGCCCCAGCTCACCAGGTCATGTCAATCGAGTCACTGCCGGAGCAACCCCTCCACGCGGCAGAGGTGGCTAAAACCACCAGAAAAGACAAAACCCTAGCGCGGGTGCTCAACTTGGTGGTGAGGGGGTGGCCAGAGGGGAACATGGGGGAAGAGTTCAAACCCTACGAAATGCGGAGGGAGGAACTCGCAGCACACAAAGGGTGCCTGTTATGGGGGAGCAGGGTAGTGGTCCCCCCCCCTCTGCAGAAACGGGTCCTGGAATCACTCCACGAAACACACCCAGGCATCGTGAGAATGAAAGCCCTGGCCAGAAGTTACGTATGGTGGCCGGGGATGGACAGTGAGATAGAGGACTGGGTCCGGAGGTGCGGCACATGCCAAGAGTCGCGGCCGGACCCACCCAGTGCCCCAGCTATACGATGGGAGACCACCAGGAAACCGTGGTCCAGGCTACACATTGATTTTGCTGGGCCGTTCCAGGGACAGATCTTCCTAATCATCGTGGATGCATACACAAAATGGTTAGAGGTCATCCCCGTAGGGTCTACTTCATCAGCTGCAGCCATTAGGGCATTACGTAAGGTCCTGTGCACCCACGGTATTCCGGACACCATAGTCTCGGACAACGGGGCAGCATTCACCTCGGGGGACTTCCAGGGGTTCCTCCAGAGGTACCTCATTAGGCACATCCGGTCAGCGCCCTTCCACCCGGCCACCAACGGCCAGGCCGAGCGGATGGTCCGAACAACAAAAGAGGCCCTGGGCAGAATAGTGCAGGGCGATTGGGACCACCGGCTAGCCGCGTTCCTCTTTGACAACCGGGTCATTCCCAACCCAGTCACAGGGGTTAGCCCAGCCGAGCTCCTCATGGGACGCAAACTCACCACGAGGCTAGATCGGCTAAACCCCGACCGAGCCCCAGACGTGCGCGGGTCCCCAGAGGTCAGAGACGCGACTAGGGGGTTCTTCGCGGGAGACCCGGTGTTCGCCCGCAACTACGCGGCAGGCCCAGAATGGGTCGCCGGGCGGGTATTACGGGTTATGGGCTCCCGCCACTACGAGGTCTCCACCGAGGGGGGCCAGATTCTACACCGGCACATCGATCAGTTACGCCGCCGGACCCTCCCGGAGGTACCCCTGGAAATGAGGGAGGGGGCCAGGCCCGCGGAGAGCCCAACGACACCCGCACCGACGCCACGGCCACACACACCGGCGGAGGCGGACCCACCATCGGACCCCGAACCACAACCCACCAACGCTCAGACCCCCGGGGAAACCCCAGAGGCGGAAGCAACCCCGGCACCACAAGCAACACCGAGGCGTTCTGCACGGGAGCGTCGACCCCCCGCCTACCTCCAGGACTATATTACTAACTAAGGGGGGAGGAGTGTAGTGTATGGCGCCCACTGAAGGCAACCAGTTCATAAAGACCACGATAGCAGAATAACACCCATCCACCCCAGCCGCGGAGGCAACTGAGTAACACCCAAGTGCCTCCGCGCTGGGCGCGCCAATCCGCCAATCACAGCGTGTGGCGGGAAATTCGGACGGTCAACATTGGACCGGCCAGAAGGTTGAATAGTCCGGCAACTGTATATATGCGGGAGCCGGCCCGCGTGTTCTCTCTCCATCTTGTATCGTACCATGGAATAAACCCATGTTGCCCTACTCTCGTCTCCACGTGTGGTACTTTACAGGCATCCGCTCTGAACAAGGAATCATTTGTTTTCTCTTTGTAATACACCTCTGTGTTAGGTAGTGAGATAGTGTTTGGCCCTAAGGGATTTGCCCCGAGCCTCTTCATTTCTGACCCCAGCAGATGGCTGTCCATCCTATGCTCATACTTTCTCCCCAGGGTGGGAGAATAAATGTTCTGTTTCTGGCTGAAGCAGCTCTGTGGAGCAGGAGTTTAGGACCCAGCAGTATTTGGATACCTGTGGGAAGTGTTCCCTCGAAGCTCAGCGTGAGCTAGCTCACAGATGTTTAGCCTCCAGCTCACACATTTTGGTCTTAGCTCAGGGAAAATGGCCCCAGAGCACAGTCATTTATGCAGTAGGCTCACAACTTTAATGACAGTAGCTCACAACTTTAATACCAGTAGCTCACAAAGTAGAATTTCTGCTCACAAGACTTTGCAGCTTAGAGGGAACATTGTGGGTATTTTGTGGTTTGAAGAAGACTGCAGATTTATACCCCACCCTTCTCTCTGAATCAGAGACTCAGAGTGGCTTACAATCTCCCATATCTTCTCCCCCCACAACAGACACCCTGTGAGGTAGGTGGGACTGAGAGGGCTCTCACAGCAGCTGCCCTTTCAAGGACAACTCCTACAAGAACTATGGCTGACCCAAGGCCATTCCAGCAGCTGCAGGTGGAGGAGTGGGGAATCAAACCCAGTTCTCCCAGATAAGAGTCCACGCACTTCACCACTACACCAAACTGGCTTTTTGCTTCCAACGTCTCTAGCTTGAGGAAGAAGGCAGCTGCATAGTTAGTATAAAGGCTGATCTGGCTGTTCTCTGTTGCTTCTCATTCCCAGTATATATTTTAGAATTGTTCCACTTGTCCCAAGCTCTGGGACTTCCTCTGTGTGTGTGGCCTCCCGCAGTGGCCATTTTATCATTTGCTCCGCCTCCCATGGTGGCCATTTTATGGTTGCACCCACCACCTGTTTCAGAATACCCACTGGCTCAAAAAGGTAGGGGACCCCAAAGTTAATCACTTTGCTTTGATTAAATATGCAGGAAATATGTAAAGAGGCCTCTATAATCAACAGGTTGATTTATTGCCATTAATCTCTACTAAATCTTACAGGGACCGTTTTCGCACACAGCTAACCTCGCAGTCACAATCCTGTTCCCTCCGCAGCGTCTGGTCGGATTTCCCACCATCTGCGCCGAAGTTATGGGAAGTGCCGCGGCCTTTGCGTAGCAAACGTAAACTGATAAAACCCAGTTTACGTTTGCTACGCAGAAGCTGCAGCACTTCCTGTAACTCCGGCGCAGATGGTGGGAAATCCGACCGGACGCTGCGGAGGGAACAGGATTGTGACTGTGAGGTAAGCTGTGTGCAAAAACGGTAAGGATGGCCTCCTTTCAGCACCATTCAAAACTCACTTTTTGAGGTGAAATTAAAAAAAAAATGTTTCCCAGCCATACATTCTGTCAGGGGTGGAATTCTAGCTGGAGCTCTTTTGCATATTAGGCCACACACACCCCTGATGTAGCCAATCCTCCAAGAGCTTAGAAGGCTCTTTTTCGTAAGCTCTTGGAGGATTGGCTACATCAGGGGTGTGTAGCCTAATATGCAAAGGAGCTCCTGCTAGAATTTCACCCCTGTATTCTGTTATCTATGCCAGTTAGAGAACTTCACCTCCCTACCTGCTACGCATTCTCAAGATGTTGTGACTGCTGTTCTCTGTTTTGATGTAATTATTATGTAGCAGGAGGTATTGAATGGAATTTAATTCAAACGCTGCTGGGAAATGAAGGGAAGAAAATTTCAGCAGCGCACTCTTTATAGCCTGTCCTTGACGCCACAAAAATAAAATAGATAGATGCTTAATGTGTGAAGAGGGGAGATTTTTAAAAAAGAAAAGGCACATTCTAAGCAAGAGAAATAAGAAAAGTATTAAGCTGAGACTGTATTAGGCATTTTATTTGTTCAGCTCTCCAGTATCTATATTCTTCTCTATCTTGGACAACTGTGATTTTCCCCAACAATATGCCCAACATCCCTACCTTTTTCAGCCTGGGGGTACCAGTGGAATTTTGAGTGGGACAGGGGAGCACCCCCGCCCCCCCCAAAAAAGGTTGCCATGGGAATCAGAGCCAAATACTACAGTGGCTGCAACAGGAGTGGAGCCCTCATATTTTTGAAGCCATGGGAAGCGTTTTCTTTCGAACGAGGAGAGCAAATAACAAGCCCTGCTTTACAGTGGTTCCACCCACTTTCTGAAAAGTTTGATGGATGCCAAGTGAAGGATCACTGGTTTTGAATATCTGACCCGTACAAGGGTAGTTTGCCATACTGGCAGGCCTCAGATTCAGCAGGAGCTCACAGGAGCACAGCTCCTCAACCTTTCTGAGAGTTCCCCCAATTCCTCCCCACCTACCTTGGCCATTGAATAGTAGGTGCAGCTGCATAGCAATCCCTGGATTAGGGGAGTGGGCAGCCAGCCAGCCAACAGGGGCTTTGCCACGTCCCCAGCAGCCCTCATTAACCTCTGGATAAGCCTGCGCCACCCTTTCTCCACTTCTTATGTGGTTTTGGGTGGTGGGTGGCTTGCTGGCCTTTTGATTGGGGGGGGGGGGGTTTGCCCAGGAGAGCGAGGCCTGCTTAGGCTGGCTGGATCTCTAGCCAGCCCAAGCAGGCTTCGCTCACCTGGGGGTCTCCTTTCTTGCATCGGGTTGCTTTTGGCTGGGGGGGGGGCGGCGTATGCTAAGGAGCTATGCTAAGGAGCTCCACCACCTATTTTTCTACAAAACAACCCCTGCATACTGGGGCTCTAAAAGAGCAGCTTTTCAACACTTGGGATATGCAGATTCCCATATGGAGATTAAATTTGAAGGGGGTTGAGTCTTTTCCAAGCAATCGATTTACAAAAAAGAGTTCTGCTAACTTTTACCCTGGTCTTTTACCTTGATCGACCGCTCGGTTGATCAATAAAAGGAGAATTGTGCTGGGATGGGATTAAGGTATCTGGAGTCTTTGCCAACAGACTAATTAAAACCTTTATCGAGAAAGAAGATGACCCAAGAGGAAGTGACCCAGGAGAGTCAGCTAAAGACTCAGTGGTGTGCTCCCTCATGCCTGGATTCAGTGACTTTGGAAATATGGCAACTTGAAGAGGACACAATATTGATATTTAAAAGCTTACTAAGTGACAAACAGCAATCAATTATAGATAAATGCGAGGCACTTCAAAGAGAGCTGCTGAGGGCAGGTGGAACGGAAGAAGAAGAAGAAGAAGAAGAAGAAGAAGAAGAAGAAGAAGAAGAAGAAGAAATAGAAGAAGATGATGATGAAGAAGATGGTGATATAAAAGCTGGAAAAATGGATCAACTTCCTCTGCTATCTATACAGAAACAGTTTAGATATATTCCAGTGAGCCCTCTCCTGAGATTTTCATCAAGAGCCCCAATTACTTCACTCGTGCACAGGATCTATTTGCAAAAGTCATTTAAAGGGAACGTTCCATTTAAATGGTTTTTCCAAGATCTTCTCTTGCTCCCCACCCCTCCGTTTCCATTCTACTGGCCTTGGGGAGCTGCCATCAGAAGAAAGGAGGGAGGGAGGATCTTCCTCAGAGCCGACAAACCGAACCAGTTTGGTAAACGGGGAGGTCTGTGGTTCATGTGATGTCATGATCTTCCATTTCCGTGGTTCACGCCCATCCATATATATAATTTTCCATTAGATGCTGACAGTAAATGGCAGAAAACATTTGTAAAACTCTGGATTAAAGATTTGAAAGCCTCCGTTAAGAATGGAGAGATGGGCACTTTCCTCTATCATATACCATACTGCCTCATGGGACTGGGATTACATTTTCTCTCCTAGCAGATCGTTACATACCTATTCTACGGAGGGTCAGGTTACACTTCCCGAGACTGGAAAGCAGGGCTAATGAATTATCCTAGTTAGTAAACCCTGGAGAATACGTGCTGGGAAACCATTTTGTTTTGTAATGTTAATACTGTCTGTCTTGCCAAAAAAAAAAAAAATCCTATTCAACTGAGGTTATTTTTCCCCAATATTTCTTTCCAAACAGGTTCCTGGGGCATACGTGGTCCATTAGGCGTAAAAGGTGAAAAAGGAAACCGTGGGCTACCCGGACCACCAGGTATCATAAAAGGCTACTTCTGATTGTAGAAGGTGGTCAGACGTGAGAATGTGCTTTTTGCCATGTGCAGTAAAAAAATGAGCGAGTCTGAAGATTGGCACACTCTTCGGGTTGAACCCAAATCCACACAAAGCACAAGGAAGGAGAGGTTTCACTCCTAAGAGCTGCTGGCTCAAGATGTATATCCATCTTTTAAAAAAGTAAAGGTAGTCCCCTGTGCAAGCACCAGTTGTTTCCGACTCTGGGGTGATGTTGCTTTCACAATGTTTTCACAGCAGACTTTTTATGAGGTGGTTTGCCATTGCCTTCCCCAGTCATCTACACTTTCCCCCCAGCAAGCTGGGTACTTATTTTACCTACCTCGGAAGGATGGAAGGCTGCGTCAACCTGGAGCTGGCTATCTGAACCAGCTTCCGCTGGGATCGAACTCAGGTCATGAGCAGAGGGCTCTGACTGAGGTACTGCAACTTTACCACTCTGTGCCACAGGGGCTCTCTATCCATCTTAAAGGAGACCCCTAAAAATCAGCAGTGATCCTCAAGGTGTGGTCCAGGATCTTCTCCTGTGGTGGGATAGAATTCCAGCAGGAGCTCCTTTGCATATTAGGCCACCCTAACCCTGATGTAGCCAATCCTCCAAGAGCTTACAAGGCTCTTTTTTGTAAGCTCTTGGAGGATTGGCTACATCAGGGGTGTGTGGCCTAATATGCAAAGGAGCTCCTGCTGGAATTCCACCCCTGTCCTGCGGTAAGGCACTTCTACAAGTTTGCAAGAGTTTCCAGACCTGGATAGCACAGGCATGCTGGATCTTGTCAGATCTTGGAAGCAAGTTCGATCCTGGCAAATATTTAGATGGGAGACCTTCAAGTAATACCAGGGTCAGGATGCTGAGTCAGGCAATACAAGCCATCTCTGTCCAAGCCCCGAATAGAGGTCAT
The DNA here is from genome assembly GCF_032191835.1 of Heteronotia binoei. Classification (NCBI taxonomy): domain Eukaryota; kingdom Metazoa; phylum Chordata; class Lepidosauria; order Squamata; family Gekkonidae; genus Heteronotia; species Heteronotia binoei. The sequence goes on along the minus strand of NC_083232.1, from coordinate 95,951,823 downwards.
CAGAAGTAAACCATGATTTCCAGGCATACATACGCACAAAAATTAAAAATAATTGCTGGCATTACATTTCTACCTAATTCTTCACGTCTGAAAAACTCAGTCCAACGTCAGTTATGCATGTGATATTAACTCTGGTCCGACAGGTATTGAATGAATTGCTCTTTATGTTACTAAGATTGACTTTAATGCATGACCATTATATTTATGAATGTACTTCAGCTTGATAAATAAAATGTTACATACTGCAGTCTTATCCAGTGAAAGAATGACCTCCTTCTTAGAGATCTGTGAAGGCCAATAGCATTAGCTATTAGCATTAGTATCATAATGCCCCTGTATAAATCGACGGTATGGCCTCATTTGGAGTACTGTGTTCTATTCTGGTCACCACATCTCAAATAAGATATTATAGCATTGGAAAAGGTCCAGGAAAGGACAACTAGAATGATTAAAGGATTGGAACGCTTTCCCTATGAAGAAAGGTTAAAACTCTTGGGGTATCTTTAGATTGGAGAAATGACAACTGAGGGGTGACATGATAGAGGTTTGCAAGATTATGCATGGGACAGAGAAGGTAGAGAAAGAAATTGCTGAGCAGTTGGGTCAGAACGGATAAAAGGAAGAACCTCTTTGCCCAAAGGGTGATTAACACATGGAATTCACTGCCACAGGAGGTGATGGCAGCTACAAGCATAGACAGCTTCAAGAAGGGATTGGCTAAACATATGGAGCAGAGGTCCATCAGTGGCTATTAGCCCCAAGGTATAGATGAAACTCTCTATCTGGGGCAAGTGATGCTCTTTATTCTTGGTGCTTGTGGGGGGGCAACAGTGGGAGGGCTTCTGTTGTTCTGGACCCACTGGTGGACCTCCTGAGGACACCTGGGGGTTTTGGCCACTGTGTGACAGAGTGTTGGACTGGATGGGCCATTGGCCTGATCCAACATGGCTTCTCTGATGTTCTTAGCAATAGAGATGATCAGTTTTTCAATCACAGGTTTGGAAAACATCAGCCACCAGTTCTAAAACAGTATCTTATCAGTCCCCGTCAGGCTACTAGGTGTTTATTTCGACATTCTATATTGATTGAAATTATAAACGTTGTTGCCTTGGGAATATGGCACGTAGGTAAGGTAGAACTCTGCATGGTAAAAAGAAATAACATAAACAAATCAGTCCAATGGAAACTGATGCAGTTTTGACTAAACATGCACAGTACCCGTTCTGAAGAGTTCAGCAAGGCAAAGAGCCATGGCTGTCCCTCTTATTCAGGTTTTCCTTTACGATTGTCAGCGTTTAGGCATGGGCAGCCAAGACTTCATTGGAGGTACATCCCAATGAAACCATACCTTGGCAGGAAACACATTTTGTGGGAACTCTGTAGGGAAGACAGAGGGGATGAGGAATGGGGAAGACCATAAGAGAAGCTATGTTGGATCAGGCCAATGGCCCATCCATTGGTGTATTCTTGGTGGTTGGAAGGGGCAACAGTGTGAGGACTTCTAGATGGGCCATTGGCCTGATCCAACATGGCTTCTCTTATGTTCTTATCCAGTCCAACACTCTGTCACACAGTGGCCAAAAAAACCCAGATGTCCTCAGGAGGTCCACCAGTGGGGCCAGGACACTAGAAGCCCTCCACTGTTGCCCCCCTCATCAGCACCAAGAATACAGAGCATCACTGCCCCAGACAGAGAGTTCCATCTATGTCCTGTGGCTAACAGCCACTGATGGACCTCTGCTCCATATGTTTAACCAATCCTCATGTGGAAGGTCCCGGTTCAATCCCTTGACATCTTCAGTTAAAGGGACCAGGCACCAAGTGATATGAAAGACCTCCACCTGCTGCCACCGGTCTGAATAGATAATACTGGCCTTGATGGAACAATGGATCTTATTCAGGATAAGGCAGCTTCATGTGTGTTCATGCGTATTCATTTTGGAACATAGGAAGGCAACATCACCCTTTAGACCTTCTTCTTGCAGCCCTTGGAACAGTATAAAGGATAAAAAAGCAGAGGTCCATCAGTAGCTATTAGCCACAGGGAACTCTCTGTCTGGGGCAGTGATGCTCTGTATTCTTGGTGCTTGGGGGAGGGGCAACAGTGGGAGGGCTTCTAGTGTCCTGGCCCCACTGGTGGACCTCCTGATGGCGCTGGGTTTTTTTGCCACTGTGTGACAGAGTGTTGGACTGGATGGGCCGTTGGCCTGATGGAACGTGGCTTCTCTTATGTTCTTACAATCAATCTGCTCTTTTTGTGTGTGTGTGGAGAGATTATCCACTGATAGGAGCCCCTTGGTGCAGAGTAGTAAGCTGCAGTACTGCAGTCCAATATCAGCTCACGACCTGAGTTCGATTCTGGCAGAAGCTGGGTTTAGGGAGATGGCTCAAGGTTGACTCAGCCTTTCATCCTTCCGAGGTTGGTAAAAAGCTTGCTGGGGGAAAAGTGTAGATGACTAGGGAAGACAATGGCAAACCCCCTGTAAAAAGTCTGCCAAGAAAATGTTGTGATGTGACGCCACGCCATGGGCCAGTAACAACTCGGTGCTTGCACAGGGTACTGCCTTTACCTATCCACTGATGAGAGATCGATAGGGAAAGTTTGTCATGGACTGGTCGCTACTTGGTGAACAGCTCTACAGCTCTTCCAGTTTCACAGTGGCGGAAGATAGGTCTGTTTCTCAGCTGTGCCTCGGGAGACTCTGGACGGACTTAACCTGCAGTTGTGATGAAGCCCATGTGGAATCTTAAAATGTCGAATTTGCTCAGACACATCTGCTTCTCAGTAGCCTCTCTTCATTGCCAGAACTTAGCAGGGGCTTGCAGGCAATGGAGGCCCAAGGGATGGGAGCTGGAACGCTTGAGGGGAAACTCATGAAAAAGCTGGAAGAAAACGGGCCCTTGGAACTCTTTTTAAGAAGTCCTTCTTGATGGTTGATGCTGGCAAAATGATTCCCTACCCCACCCATCCCCGTCTGCCATCATTGTGACGGCACAGTCTAGTCAAGCAGAATTTGTCTCGCGTGGTGAAGGGACTGCTCTACCCTAATCATCATCTCTGTGGGTTACATCCATGGCATGGTGTAACAATTTCACCAAGTTCTTTGCCAATGAAACCACTCAGTTACAACTAGGATTCCACTTTAGACAGAAGAAGATTAAGATATTAGATTTATATCCCGCCCTATACTCTGAATCTCAGCGTCTCAGAGTGGTCACAGTCACCTTTACCTTCCCCCTCCCTGCCCACAGCAGATGCCCTGTGAGGTATGTGGGGTTAAGAGAGCTCTTACAGCAGCTGCCCTTTCAAGGACAACTCTCCTTATATGTTCTGTTTTTGCCATGTTGAGCACCGTTCCCCTCAGAAGAGAAGACTGAGGAAAAGTAGGAATTGAGCAGTTTCGCCCTCTCTTCATTACCTGTTACAATTTCACTTTCTTGCCCTTGTAATTGGCCTACCATGGCCTTGTTCTTTTTTTTACTCTGAACATAAGAAAAGAACCCTTTTTTTGTTGTTTTTAGCATCTTTGGCCAGCCTAAGTTCATACTGAGCTTTAGCTTTCGTAACTTTTTCTCTGCAAGCACTGGTGATTTGTTTATATTCATCCTTGGTTATAAGGCCCTCCTTCCAATTCCTAAAGGAGTCTTTTTATTTCTCAAGTCTTTAGAGAGCTGTTTATGGAGCCACTTCGGTTTCTTTAGGCTTTTTCCATTTTTTTCTTCTCATAGGAATCATCTGTGATTGCGCTTTCAGTATTTCGCTTTTAAGAAACTCCCACCCCTCCTGAACCCCCTTCCTCCTAAGTATTTCTGACCATGGGATTTTACCCATCATAGTTATAAGTTTATCAAAGTTTGCCTTTCTGAAGTCCAACTAATAAGTCTGACTATGTATAGCTTTTCCCTTCCCTAAGACTATAATTTCCAAAACCACATGGTCACTACTGCCCAGCGTGCCCACTATTTCCACTTCTTCAATCAATTCTTCCTTGTTGGTGAGAATCAAATCCAAGATAGCAGATCCCCTTGTTTCCTTCTTCACTTTCTGGAAAAGGAACTTGTCAGCAAGGCAAGTCAGGAATCTATTTGACTTTTCATTTTTAGCAGAGTTGGACTTCCAACAGATGTCTGGGTAATTGAAATCTCCCATGATCACTGTATCCCTTCTCTTGTAGAACTTTGCAATCTGCTGTAGAAGTCTCTCATCCAAGTTTTCTGCCTGACTTGGTGGTCTATAGCAGACCCCCACAATAATATCACTGTTGTTTCTTACTTTTTATTTTTGCCCAGAGACTCTCAATTGAGCTGCCATGCTCCGATTCACATATTTCCTCACAATTATATACCTCCTTCACATATACTGCTACGCCTCCGCCCATTCTCATTTGCCTGTCCCTTTAAATAAGTTGTACCCCTGAATCCTAATATTCCAGTTGTGAGTGTCATCCCATCACGTTTCAGTAAGGCCTATTACGTAATAGTCTCCTTCTTTTATTAGAACTTCCAGTTCCTCCTGCTTGTTTCCCATACTCTGTGCATTAGTGTAGAGACATCAGAATCCACGTTTTATGCATCCCGAGGGTTTGGTTTCCGTACAAGCCTGCAAGTTAACATTACCTAGCGTATGCGCCACACTCTGCAAATCTTTAATGTTCTTATCCCCAGTTTGTGGCATCATACGAGGCTTTGAAATATTGTCTCGCTCCACCATACAATTTAGTTTAAAGCCCTCCTTATTAGGTTAGCAAGGCTGTTACCAAACACCCTTTTCCCTACTTCCATAAGGTGCAAACCATCTCCTGATAGAAGACCACCATCTCGAAAGCATAAGCCATGGTCCAGAAATCCAAATCTTTCCTGACGACACCATCGACGTATCCAGAATTCCTTTCATCCCCTTGTTATGTGAAATCATCAGCTAGTTTTAAACATGCCATTTTTGGCATATCAGTTCCAGGGCACTTCAGGAGAAAATGCATTTTCTAGATCCATTTCATTCTGGCCACAGTCTGTGCCTTGGCTTGAAAATGCCTTGTTTGACCTAACCAGGGCTTTTTTTGTAGCAGGAACTCCTTTGCATACTAGGCCGCACCCCCCTGATGTAGCCAATCCTCCAAGAGCTTCCAAGGCTCTTAGTACAGGGCCTACTGTAAGCTCCATGAGGATTGGCTACATCAGGGGTGTGTGGCCTAATATGCAAAGGAGCTCCTGCTACAAAAAGAGCCCTGGACCTGACCAATAGTTTGTACTGGTAAAAAAACTGGAGACTGTGACACTATTGGTCTCCTTGTAAGGTTTGCAAAGTAATACTCAAGTAGACTTCTTCTCTATCAAGATAGGTGAAGCTTTATTACTGGTATGTTGCAAGTGCACACCTTCTCACCACAAAGGCATTGCTAGGAATGAAGAATATTAATACACAAAGTTCTAAAATAACCCCGCTATCCTCTCTCCCAACCCCTCTATCTAGCTTATCCAACATCAACAGTCAAAAAACAGTTATTCTCTAGGCTAAATGAAAGCAAGTTATAGTTCAAAGGGCCTAATGTGTTATCTTGAAGGTCACAGCTCTGTTTCCTCCCAGATGATACATGGAGGAGTACTAGGTAATACATTCATGTTACAATTCAACCCCCTCCAAGGACACTGTACATCTTACCAGGTAGGCGAATACCTGGAGAAGTGAGGAAGGGGGAAGGGAAAGGAAGAAATACAATTTAGAACAAATGTGGCAGAAGACATAGCATATAACAACATGGATTCTGATACTTCTTTGCAGGGCTTCTTTTGTAGCAGGAATGTCTTTGCATATTAGGCTACACCCCCCTGATGTAGCCAATCCTCCAAGCGCTTACAGTAGGCCCTGTACTAAGAGCCCTGTAAGCTCTTGGATAATTGGCTATATCAGGGTGTGTGGTCTAATATGCAAAGAAGTTCCTGCTACAAAAAAAAAAAGCCCTGAGGAAATGTTGGCTGGCACCTGTGTGGCATTATCAACCTTACTAGCTGACTGGATCATTTGCGTGTATTGGGAGTGAGAAGATATTTCTTTGTGGCAGCTCCACTCCTTCCTGACTGGGCCGTTCCAGAAGACTGTTCCAGTTCCGTGTTTTGCAGGCAGCACAATAGGAAGGTTCTCAAGAATGGAATTTAAATGCAGAGAAATATGTTGACTTTTAAAAGCTGTGTCTGGTGAAATGGGTCCTTTGGGAAGAGTTCAAGTGCTCTTTGGCCAGATCTCTGCTACTGTGCCGATGCCGTACATAGCAGGTGTGTTAGCAAAGATCTATAACAGAGAAGAGGAAAATTAGGTCTGCCACGTTGAAAGGCCAAGGCTGTTGTCATGAATGGCTTTCATGGATATAATTTTGAAAATAGCTGCGGACGTTTGAAAAAAAAAAATGGAAATGGCAGATAATTTCCCCCCTTGCTTTCCAGGTCCTCCTCTACCATCAACATATTTCAGCCACTTCAAGGTAATTATACTGTCTGGAAGCTGCCAGGGTTTTGTCTGTTATGAGCGCTTTTTCTAACCCTTTGTAAAAAGAAGCAATTGCGGTCTAGTGGACAGAAGCAAATATTCATTGATATTTATGCATTTTCAGCATAACATTGGCTGCCCTGATGTTTCACGGGATTGCCACCTTGACTGGGGACTAGGGTTGCCAAGTCCAATTAAAGAAAAATCTGGGGACTTTGGGGGCGGAGCCAGGAGACTTTGGGGGTGGAGCCAGGAGACACTGGGGGTGGAGCCAGGAACAAGGGTGTGACAAGCATAATTGAACTCCAAGGGAGTTCTGGCCATCACATTTAAAGGGGCAGCACACCTTTTCAAATGCCTTTCTTCCATAGGAAATAATTAAGGATAGGGGCACCATCTTTTGGGGCTCATAGAATTGGACCCTCTGGTCCAATCGTTTTGAAACTTGGGGGGTATTTTGGGGAGAGGCACTAGATGCTATACTAAAAATCTGGTGCCTCTACCTCAAAAAATAGCCCCCCCAGGGCCCCCAATACCCACGGATCAATTCCCTATTATTCCCTATGGGAATCATTCTCCATAGGGAATAATAGAGTGCCCAGTAGACATTTCCCTCCCCCCCCACACACTTTCTAAAGGGAGGGAGGGCCTCCATACCAGGGAATCCCCCTCCCTCTCTCACACACACACACAAATACTTACTTGGTCTTCTTCCGGAGAACTGTGCCTGCTGAGAAAACGAAAGCAAAGAAGGGAGGGGCCGTTCTCCGAAGCCCTTCCTGTTTCCTCCTTCCTGCCCAGCCTTAAAGGGACAGGGATTTTACAAACTGCTCAGGTGCTCTACAACAGGAGCTCTATAGGTATGTTCTCCCCCCCTCCACCCCCCCCCCCCCCCCGCTTCTCAATTTTTGAAGACCGGGAGATTAAGCTGGGAACCCAGAAGTCTCCCGCTAAAGCGGGGGGATTGGGAACCCTACTGGGGACGGTGCATCCACAAAGCAACTAAGGGGTGGCTCAGAGGTTAGCTTGGCTTGTTCCATTCCCAGAGCCAGTTCCAGGTATTTTCTCATGCCCAGGCAAGCTGTTCCCCTGGGCAAGCTACCAGATTGTAGGGCTGCCACCCTCCAGGTGGGGATGGGAGATCTCCTGGAATTATAAGTGATATTCAGGCAACCAGGGCTTTCTTTGTAGCAGGAACTCCTTTGCATATTAGGCTACACCCCCCTGATGTAGCCAATCCTCCAAGAGCTTACCGGGCTTTTCTTACAGGGCCTACTGTAAGCTCCAGGAGGATTGGCTACATCAGTGTTGTGAGGCCTAATATGCAAAGGAGTTCCTGCTACAAAAAAAGGGAAAAGCAGGGCTCTCGTTTGTGGTCCTTGGGCCGCTATTTGTGTTCTTTATGGAGGGGAAGAACATAAGGAGAGTCCTGCTGGATCAGACCAGTGGTTCACTTAGTCTAGCATCTTGTCTCTCATAGCAGCCAACCAGTTCTCTGGAGGGCCGACAACAGGGCATAGAGGCCAAGGCCTTCCCTAATGTTGTCTCCTAGCACTAATATTCTGATTGCTTCTGAACCCAGAGGTCCCCTTTAGTCAGCCATGGCTAGTATCCACTGATAGATCTGTCCTTCCAGAAGCAAGCACCCAGCAGGCAGCAGTAGGCCCGCAGCCCAGCCTCCCCATAGCCCTGGCAACTGCTTTTTTAAAAAAATATAAATTATTTCAATAGAAAAACATACAATACAACCAAATTATAAGCCCTGGCAGCTGCTGAGCTCTTTGTCCTGATTGGACGAGCCAGAGTTCAGCCTCAGAATGGCTGTTTTGTCTTGCACCTGTGACTCTTGAGCCATAGAGAATTGCCAGTACATCCTAACCCAAATGAAACTTGTTCAGGCCTCCTGACTTCAAGGAGCGTACTAGGGTGTAGTTCTACTTTGGATCGTTCCAGTAGACACAGGCTGCAATCACACTGGGGTTGCCAAGCTCCCAGGCGGGGTGAGGGTTCTCCCGCTTTGGAGGTCCCCAACCTGCCAGCCTGCAGTGGGCTGATGGGGGAATCCCCTCCCAACATTACCGGTGTGATGACGTCACTCACAAGTGAGTTGTTGTGAGCCGCCCTGAGCCACCTAGGCGGGGAGGGCGGGGTAGAAATAAAATCTATTATTATTATATTATTATGTCATTGCACCGGCGACTTTGTGTGCTGGCTGCTCTAGGAGCTTCTGGGGAAACTCTTGTGGTTTTCCTGAACCCTCAAGCAATTTGGGTACCATAGAGTTTCCCTCCCAAACTGCTAGAGCGTTCGGGAAAACCATAGATATTTCCTGAAAGCTCCTAGAGCGGCTACCACACAATGTCACCAGCGCAATGATGTCACTTGCAAGTCCCCCGCCGGAGGCCGGAGGGGACTTGGTAACCCTAGATCACACATGCTAAATAATGCAGCTTCAGTTGCTTTCCGTGCACTTTCAAACTGGATATTGCCAGTTCACACAGTAAAATCCAGTTGGAAAGTGCATCGAAAGTGAATTGAAACTGCATTATTTAGCATGTGCGATTGCAGCCATAGAAAGAATAACGGAGCTTTAGAGTGTGCTTTTGAGAGCTGATCCTAGGGAGAAAACTCCCCTCACCAAATCTTGCCCTCCCCAGTCTCTACCCTCAATCTCCAGGGATTTCCCCAAACCATCTTCAGCAAGTGTAGCACATGCGCAGCTTCTGTCTGCATGTATCAGGGGTCGCCAGACTGCGGCTCAAGAGCCACACGTGGCTCTTTCACACATATTGTGTGGCTCTCAAAGCCCCCACCGCCACATCCGCCAGCTTGGAGAAGACATTTCTCTCTTGAAATTTCCTCTTCAAGCTACGCCAGCCAGCAGCTTGAAGAATGCATTTAAAGACAAAGTTGCTTTCTTTGCACCTCTCCCACCTCCTCCCTCCCCTGTCTATTTTCCTCCCTCCCCCCCCCCCTTGTGGCTCCCAAACATCTGATGATTATTCTATGTGGCTCTTCCATTAAGCAAGTCTGGCCACCCCTGGCATATATAGTATACACACTGCCTCTCTCTTTCTCTGTCATGCATGTGCGTATGAGCTAATGTCAGATGCAGTGATGTTAATAAGTCTCCTCTTTGTTTCAAGGGTGATAAGGGAAACAGTGGAGAAAATGGCCTGAAAGGAGAAAAAGGAGAACCAAACGGAGAATTTTTTATGTCAGGACCTCCAGGGCTCCCTGGAATTCCAGGATCTGTGGTGAGGTTTTCTCCTCTATTACAAATGTCTGAACGTAGAATTCATTAATTTCCATATTTCAGTCGGGCCCCTAGCCCTTCCCCAGCTTCTGTTTCCTGAACAACCACATGTTCTGTGCCCTGTGTGCCTGCGCTCATCCTCTTCCTCTAGGATTGCCAAGTCCCCCACAGGCTCTGGCGGGGGACATGTTTTGCACACGCTTCACGCGTGGCGCAATTACATCACTTGTGGGTGACATCATTGCACTGCTGACATCACATGCTGGCCGTTCTAGGTGTTTCCAGGAAAACTCTATGGTTTTCCCGGACGCTGTAGCATTTTGAGAGGGAAAAACTCTATGGTACCTATTTTACCATAGAGTTCCCCCTCCCAAATTGCTAGAGCGTCCGGGGAAAACATGGAGTCTTCCTGGAAACACCTAGAGTGGCCAGCGTGCGATGTTGCCGACACGATGACATCACTCACAGGTGACATCATCGTGCCGGCGACATCAGGGGAGGTTCCCTTCACCGACCCAATTCCCACCACCACCCGGACCAGGGGCTTGGCAGCCCTATCTTCCTCCTCTCCAGTTTGGTGTAGTGGTTAAGTGTGTGGACTCTTATCTGGGAGAACCGGGTTTGATTCCCCACTCCTCCACTTGCACCTGCTGGAATGGCCTTGGGTCAGCCATAGCTTTCATAGGAGTTATCCTTGAAAGGGCAGCTGCTGGGAGAGCCCTCTCCAGCCCCACCCACCTCACAGGTTGTCTGTTGTGGGAGAGGAAGGTAAAGGAGATTGTGAGCCGCTCTGAGACTCTTCGGAGTGGAGGGCGGGATATAAATCCAATATCTTCTTCTTCATCATCATCTTCTCTCTTTAATTTTGAAGGAGAAGGATGTGACACAGCCAAGGCTTTTTTTGTAGTAGGAACTCCTTTGCATATTAGGCCACACCCCTCTAATATAGCCAATCCTCCTGGAGCTTACAGTAGGCCCTGTACTATGAGCCCTGGCAGCTCTTGGAGGATTGGCTACATCACTGGGGTGTGGCCTAATATGCAAAGGAGTTCCTGCTACAAAAAAAGCCCTGGCCCACAGCTCATGCACATAACCTGATTGCGTCCCCCTAAGCTGAGCAGAACAGGAGAGCAAGAGGTGGCAGGCAAAACTCCCTCTAAGCTGTGGGGTCTTGTGAGCAGAAATTCTACTTTGTGAGCTACTAGCATTAAAGTGGGGAATTACTCTACAAATCTGTTTGCTCTGGGGTTATCCTTCCTGAGCTAAGACAAAAATGTGTGAGCCAGAGGCTAAAAAACTGTGAGCTGGCTCACACTAACTCAGCTTAGAGGGAACCCTGGTGGCAGATCATCTTCTCGCAGCTGGCTTCAGAGCTGACTGCCAAAGCAGGAAGGCCTGGCTTGGGGAGGCTGCCTCTTAAGGGCATAGCCAGGATTTTTTTCATATGGTTTTTAAAAAAAAAATTCAGTGCCCCCTGAATTTTTTTTTAAAACCCCAACCTCAGAAATCCTGGTGACACTCCTGCTTTACAAGGTTGTTGTGAGTATAAAATGGCCGAGAGGGGAAAAGGTCAGGTGTTTCGGGTCCATACTGGGAGGGGGGAAGGCAGTTATCCTATTTAGCTAGGATAACAACTCGATGTAACTGGCCAGCCATCTGTTTACAGGAAACTGAATTACTCTGTTTTAAGGTTTTAACTGTTTAAATATTTAATTGTTTTATGCTTGAAATTGTTTAAATTTTATGTTTGATTAACTGTTGGAAGCCGCCCTGAGCCATTCGTGGGAAGGGCGGGATATAAATCCCGAATAAATAAATAAATAAATAAATAATAAATGAAGTCAAGAGATGACGCGATAGTGGCCCAGCCCAGATACAGATTCATGACCTCAGTGAGAACATGTCTGAAAATGTTTGATCCTGATATAGGACCCTCTTTCCAAACTCCTTAATTGTGTGCATGATGGCCACACCTGGGGCTCTTTTTGTAGCAGGGAGTGCCTTTGCATATTAGGCCACACCTCCTTAATGTAGCCAATCCTCCAAGAGCTTACAGCAGGCCCTGTAAGAAGAGCCCTGTAAGCTCCAGGAGGACTGGCTACATCAGGGGTGCGTGGCCCAATAGGCAAAGGAATTTCTGCTATAAAGAGAGCCCTGGCCACACCCATTTTATAACTCTCAATCCTTACTGCTTATCTTACTCTTTTCAGATTATGTAGATATCAAAGCTTTGTCTTGCTGGGATACCTATGGGGAAAAATTATTTGAGTCATATAAAAGAACAGTGGCTCAGTGGTGGAGCATCTGCTTGGTAAGCAGAAGGTTCCAGGTTCAATCCCCGGCATCAGCTAAAAAGGGTCCAGGCAAGTAGGCGTGAAAAGCCTCAACTTGAGACCCTGGAGAGCCGCTGCCAGTCTGAGTAGAAAAGACTGACTTTGATAGACCCACGAAGGTCTGATTCAGTATAAGGCAGCTTCATATGTTCATGTTCATATGCATGTGCCCACCAAACATTTTGAATGTCTTCTAAGGGGAGGGACGGTGGCTTAGTGGTAGAGCATCTGCTTGGTAAACAGAAGGTCCCAGGTTCAATCCCCGGCATCTCCAACAAAAAAAGGGTCCAGGCAAGGAGGCGTGAAAAACCTCAGCTTGAGACCCTGGAGAGCCGCTGCTGGCCCCGGTAGACAAGACTGATCCAGTAGAAGGCAGCTTCATATGTTCATATATATGATATTTTAGGGGAGAGACGGTGGCTCAGTGGGGGAGCATCTGCTTGTGAAGCAGAAGGTCCCAGGTTCAATCCCCAGCATCTCCAACTAAAAAGGGTCCAGGCAAGGAGGCGTGAAAAACCTCAGCTTGAGACCCTGGAGAGCTACTGCCAGTCTGAGTAGACAAGACTGACTTTGATGGACCCAAGAGGGTCTGATTCAGTAGAAGGCAGCTTCATATGTTCATGTTCAATGACATTGACCTGTATGAATATAGGTGCTTAATACCTACTCTGAAAGACTGTAGTTGGGAGAGGACTCTGCAATGTCTCAATGAGATTCCTTGGGCTGCTTTAATTTTGGTTTAACAAAACCTGTGTGTTTTCTGTTTGGACAGGGGCCGAAAGGAGATACAGTTGTTGGCCCAAGAGGCCCTCCAGGTGTACCTGGCCTACCTGGGCCTCCAGGATTTGGGCCAGTTGGACCTCCAGGACCACCTGGACCTCCTGGCCCCCCAGGCCCCCCCGCAATCTATGGTTCAGGTATGCTTCTTTTGGTCTGTTGCACCCATTCATAGCTGTTATTCTCCTACCAACTCTGGTGTCAATACTGCCCACTCTGCTTTTAAGGTGAATCCAAATCAGCTTGCACAAGGCCAGGAACTGAAAGTAGATTAAGTTGTTTAGAAAATTGCAGGAACTAGATTAAATTGTTTAAGGAATGGAGCACACATTTTGAACTGGATGAGCAGTTGGGAAACACTGCCGTGTCTTGGGTGGAACATTCCCAGAGGTTGCATCTTCTGCTGCAGGGGTCCCCAACCTTTTTGAGCACCTTTGAGATTCTAACACAAGGCGGTGAGCATAATGACAAAATGGCTGCTGCAAGAAGCAGTGTCAGCCTCAAAATGTCAGGGAGTGAAGTCATGCAGAGTTCTCATAGCAAGCCTCCAACATTTCAAACAAAAGCTGTGTTTAGCAGAACACCTTTCGATCTGCAGAGCCAGTCAGATCTCTGCTGGCCAATCAGAAACACTATTGGACAAAAACCCCACCTGGCCCTACGTGTTTTCCAGGGGTCATTTTGTAGAAAAATAGGTGGTGGAGTTCATTAGCATAACTCATTAGCATATGCCCCCCACCACTAGCCAAAAGCAACCCATCGCAAAAAAAGAGAGCCCCAGGCGAGCAAGGCCAGCTTGGGCTCGCTAGAGATCCTGCCAGCCCAAGCAGGCCTCGCTCGCCCGGAGCTCTCCTGGGCTGCCCCCCCCCCCCCGCCAATTCAGAAGGCCAGCAAGCCACCCGCTGCCCAAAATTGCATAAGAAGTGGAGAAAGGGTGGTGCAGGCTTCTCCAGGGGTTAATGAGGGCTGTTGGGGGAGTGGCAAAGCTCCTGGTGGCTGGCTGGCTGGCTGGCAGCTCTCCTAATCCAGGGATCGTTATGCAGCTGCGCCTCAATGGCGAAGATATGTAGGAGGGGAGGAGGAGGGGGAACCCTCAGAAAGGTTCAGGAGCTGCACTCCTGTGAGCTCCTGCTGAATTCAAGGCCTGGTGCTTTCTAAAAAAAAACCCTAGGAAAGATGTTGGGGGGCACCTGGGGCCCGTGGGCCACCATGTTGAGGGCCGCTGCCAGGCCTGTAGCCACAGGGAGGCCTGTCGGGGCACTGCTCCCTGACCTTCAGGCAGGGCCCCCCAACTTCCAGGGGGCCCTCCAGGGTGCAGCTTGCTTTCCCCCCCCCCTTTTTTACCATGGCTGAGCTGGCCGTGTCATGGGAGAGCTGAGCAGGGCACAGTGCAGCGTAGCAGCAAAAGCAGCCGTTGGAGAGGAGGGAGGCGGAAGAGCAGGAGGCATATGGAATGGGCCAGGAAGGGGGGGGGAAGGAGGAGCTGATGGCTGCAAAGGGATAGGGAGGTGGAAGGAAACCCCCCTGCTTGCCCATAAGGTACAGTCCCTTCTCGACTCTAATGCTTTAGGGTTGGCTGCCTTGACTTGGCCACTTTCAGAGCCTCCAGCTTTTGCCCCTACCCCAGAAAGCTTCTGACAAGTGGCAAGCCCCACAGCGGATGGGAAAGGGGGCCCCCTGACTTTTAAAATGCTGGCTACGGCCCTGACCCCTGTTCTGCAGCACCTCCAGTTCCTGTTCCTTAAAGGAAATGGCATGTATGCCATTTGGTTTGGTTTTGTTTTCTTTATGCAGGTGCTACCCAAGGACCACCAGGCCCTCCGGGAGAACCGGGATTACCAGGGAGCAGGAACTTGGTAAGGTTCGACCTGGCTCTTAGAAACCTGCCAAAACTCCTTCTATGTACAATGGAAGCGTGAAACTTTCTGGGAAACCTATGAAGGAGCAGAGATGAATTGTATTCTGCTGTGTATTCCTTCCCAAGCCAAATTCCATACATGTCGTGGAGTAAAAAGGTAATGGCAGAAGTCATGTTACTCCTACTGCCCGAGCCTGCAAATGCCCCTTAGCATGAAGCAGAATGTTTCTTTTTAATAGATTCAACCCCCTTCCTTTTTGCATACTGAATAACTCAAAACCAGCTCTGCTTTCTTAGAAAGCTGTTGTCCCCCCCCCCCCCCATTTTAAAAACAAAAAATTGTGTTTTGATCCTAAGGTATTGGAAAACGAGCACAAACTCTCATAAACTTGAATCTGACTGAGGGAGCTTTGATTCTCAAAAGGTCATACAGGGCTATTAGCAATAGGTTATTTTGAAAGACTACAACTTGACAGCATTTCACACCAACAGACGTGGGCACATGACTGAGCTTGTTAAGTGCCGTGTCTCTTCCGAGCCTCTTGTTGAGGGTGAAAGAAGAGAGCACAAAAGTAGGCTTGAAACTCAACATCAAAAAAACTAAGATCATGGGGACTTCCGGGGGCTGGAAAATGGAGAGCTGAACTGCCTCTCATAAGGGAAGCAGCTGGAACCTCTGTATGGGGGGTAGAGAAGGCAATCTAATGCCTACTACCTACTTTTCTCATTCAGAGAATAGTCCAAGACATGCTTGGGAAACTTGGAGGAGATTTACTTTTGTGGAAAGGGAGCTCCGGAGGGGGCTCCTTTGAAGCTTTGAAGAGTCTCCAGCGATGAGTGCGTTACATCGTCTGCAGAGGGTCTCCAGAGTCATTAAATTGACGTAAACTCACCAGGATCCAGCACTTTTATACTACAAATAACATCTGGATTACTATCAGGATGGTGTCTACTTGGATAGCCACTGCAGAAGGTATTGATTTTTATCTTTCACTCCGGGACTAAAATAAGGATTTACAAAAATAATTAAAAGGTGGCAAAAAAGACTATAGCATGCTTATATAAAGAAGAGGAGGAGGGGTGAATTTGGAACTATTTAATATTAAAGAACAGAGTTTAAAAGTGAAAAAAACAAGAATGTTTTGAATACTTGCGGTTTCTGAAAAACACCCCCATCGTCACAGCATTGCTGGTCAGTAGAATTCCATAGGAAGTGACGTTTTGTACCATCACGTGATTTGACTACCAGCGAGAACGGGACTTGGAGGCAAGAAAAGCAGGAAGTAACCATTGGAAGAAGGTCAAATTGCAAGTTAGCCAGTCTACTCTAGGACTGAAAAACCATAAAAAAACATCGGTGGCCATTAAAAGAAGGGCAAAATAAAATATTTTTTTAAAGTGCTTGGGACTTTGAAAATTGATGGAACTGGTATATTTGGACATTATAAAGTTAATCCTACTGAACAGTACTGTTGAAAGCAACTATAGAGGCCTAAAAAGGAAGAAATTTTTTTGAAAAAAGGGGTAAGAAAAGTCACGACCACCATTTTGGATTTTTTTTAAAAATTGAAATATTAATATCTCGGCTTGGGGGGCCCCTAGAGCAACGATTTTAGGCTCATTGGAAAGAGCAAGTCCTGCTCTTTTAAATCTGATGCATAGTTTTCAATTTGTTGAGATCAAATTTTCGAGCATTTTTTTAATGTCAGATCACAAGCCAATACGTACAAGGGCCATCTCAATGGAAAAGATGCAGGAGCAGTTAGAGGCTATGGAAGCAAGGCTGATGAAAGGAATGAAGGAGCTCAAGAAATAAATTTAAAAGGACATTGAAGCTAGTACAGTAGCTCTAGAGAAAAAAACTGAAGACCTTAAAAATGAAACTGTAATAACATCAAAAAAGTGGATGAGGTGGAGAAAAAAGTAAAAGAATATGATTCCACCTTAAAAAGTGTGCAAGAGAAAGCTGTATTGCAGGACTGTAAATTGATGGAAAACCTGGTACGTCTGAGAGGGGTACCTGAAAATGAACATGATCTGAAGGACTATTTAATAAAAATTTTTGTGGATTTTTTGGAAGATGATTTAGAAACATCAAAATACCAATATGACTATGTGTATAGAGTCAATTCCCTTTATGCCAAGAAGAATAAATTACCAAGAGACGTAGTAGTAAAATTTGTGACATGGGACATGTTGGGAAGAATTATAGCCAAAAGCTTTGAAAAGAACTTTGTGGTGGAAGGCAGCGTAGTGAGGATTATGAGAGAGCTGCTAAAAAAAGTACTGTCTGATAGAAAGACATAAAAAATTAACAGGAAAACTACGGGACAATGATATAAGGTATAGATGGATTTTACCAGAAGGTTTGAGTTTTGAACTCCAAGGCAGAAGGATTACAATTGCAAGTGTACAAGAACTGAGAAGATTTTTGGAAGAACATAAAGAATTTGGTGACACAGCTTAAAGAAGAAAACATAATGGATTACAAATTATTATCTTGGAATGTAAATGGACTAAATTCACCTCAAAAAAGAAAAACAACATTTCAGTGGGTTACAAAACAAAAATGCAACATAATTTTTCTATAAGAAGTTCACATTAAACAATTGGACTATACATTTTTATGGAATAAGCAATTGGGTTTGGAATTTCATTCATTGGCTAAACAAAAAAAGAGAGGTGTACTTTTTTATATTAAACAAGAATTGGAGCCAAAATAAATTTTTAAAGACAATGATGGGAGATATTTAGCAGTGGAAGTAACATTAAATGCAAAAAAACCACTGCTGCTGGGACTATATGCACCAAATGGTGCGAAAGACTCTTTCTTTAAAGAAATAATGCAGCAGCTTGACCAAGTGTCATATGAACAAATTATGATAATGGGAGATTTTAATGGTACAATTAAAAATACATTGGATAGATCGGGGAAGAAAAAAATAATAAGGAAGGGAAACTGCCAAAATCTTTTTTTGAATTAGTCAAGCAAGAAAACTTGGAAGATTTATGGAGGAAGTTCAACCCTGAGGTACGGGACTATACCTTTTTCTTAGCAAGACATAACACTTTTTCAAGAATTGATATGATATGGTGTACAAAAGACTTAGGACTTATAACTTAAAAAATAGAGATTCTTCCTAAAGTAAGAGCAGACTACAACCCATTAATGTGGTCAACAAAGTCGATTAAAAAAAACAGAAGGTGGGGGTTAAATGAAGATCTACTACAAAACAAAGAAATAGTGACATCTCTAGAAAAAGAAACTAAAGCTTTTTTTAAAATAAATAAAACTGAGGACATGAACTTTTTAACGGTACGGGAAGCATATAAAGCAGTGATGAGAGGTATTTTAATTACATTGAATAATAAAGATAAAAAAGAAAAAGAAATGTTAGACATCCAAAATGAAACAAAGAAAAAGGAAATGGAATTAAGGAAAAGACCTGGGAAGAAAAAAATTATTAGGGAGATTACAATGCTACAGACACAATTGGGACATTTGTTAAACAAAGAAGTAGAGTGGAACTTGAAAAGACTGCAACAGAAATCTTTTGAAGGAGCAAATAAACCTGGTAAATATTTGGCTTGGCAGTTGAAAAAAAAGAAAAGAGACGTTAAAATTATAAACAAAATAAAGGTTGGTGGAAAAGAAATTGTAGATCAAGAAGGAATAAAAAGGGAATTTTTTTAAATACTACGCCAAATTGTTTAAAAAATCGAAAATAAGTAAAGAGAAGTTGAAGGTATATTTGCAAAGAATTAATGTGACTCCACTGACAGAAAACATGGAAAAAGTTTTAAATGATCCAATAGAAAAAATGGAAATTGAAGCAGCAATAAATGTAATAAAAATGGGGAAAGCACCTGGTCCAGGTGGATTTACAGCAAAATTTTATAAAGTCCTCAGAGAAGGGTTAACACCCAAACTGCATAAATTGATGAATATTATAAGAATGGAGGGGAAAGTACCGAATACGTGGAAAGAAGCGGTAATTTCTTTGATTCCAAAGGAAGATAGAAATGTCACTGATGTAAAAAATTATAGACCAATTTCATTGTTAAATGTGGATTATAAAATATATATGAGAATACTAGCAGAAAGACTTAAACAATTTTTGATGAAGTTTATTAAAGAAGAGCAAGCAGGATTTCTTCCAAGGAGACAAATAAGAGATAATATTATAACTGTTGTAAATATTGTAGAATCTTATGAAAGACATCCTGAAAAAGAAGTGGCACTATTCTTTGCAGATGCAGAGAAAGCTTTTGATAATTTAAATTGGGACTTTATGTTTGCGGTGATGGAAAAATTGAGATTGGGAGAGAATTTTATTAGAATGGTGAGAGCAATATATACTGAAAAATGGGCAAGACTTTGTATTAATACAGATTTAACGGAGTATATGATGATCAGCAAAGGAACAAGACAAGGTTGCCCTCTATCTCCGTTGTTGTTTATAATGACTTTAGAAATTTTGCTGATGCAAATACAGGAAGATAAAGAGATAGAGGGACTGAAATTGAAGGGATTTTCCTATAAATATAGAGCATTTGCTGATGATGTTGTGTTCATAAATGAAAACCCATTAAATAACGCCACTGCTCTTGAGTAAAATACAAGAATATGGAGAATTGGCTGGATTTTATATAACTAGAAATCAAAAATTTTGTGTAAAAATATGAGAATTGAAAAACAGAAAGAATTACAGAGCTCAATGGAGCATGAAGTTACGTCTAAAGTAAAATATCTAGGTGTGGAAATTACCATGAAAAATATTGACTTGTATAAAAATAATTATGAAAAGTTATGGCACAAAGTGGAAGAAAATATATTAAAATGGAATAGACTCAATTTGTCGTTATTGGGAAGAATAGCTACAATAAAAATGAATATTTTACCGAGAATAATGTACTTGTTTCAAACTATTCCGATTGTGAAGGACAATAAACAATTTAGTAAATGGCAAAGGAAGATTTTGGAATTTGTGTGGGCTGGGAAGAAACCAAGAATTAAAATGAAAGTGTTAACAGATGCTAAAGAAAGAGGTAGTGGATTTCAACTACCAGATTTAAAACTATATCATGAGGCGGTGTGCTTGGTGTGATAAAAGAATGGATAATGTTGTTAAATAAAAAACTTTTAGCATTAGAAGGACATGGAAACAAATTTGGGTGCCACGCATATATGTATTATGGTAAAAGTAAAATGGACAGCTTCTTCTCACACCATTATATAAGAAGAAATCTGTTAAATATGTGGATAAAATATAAAAAATATGGAGATGAGAGAAAGCCGTTGTGGATAGTGCCAACGGAAGTAATAAAAATATATGTGAAGGTGAAGGAAAGTGGCTATCATGTGGTCAAATCCAAGGTGGTAAAATCGAATTAAAGATGGAAGAATTAAGTAACAAATATGATTGGTTTCAAATCCAACAAATTAAGAACTTGGTGGAAAGTGACCACATGATAGCCACTTAAAAGTGAAGGAATAAGAAAAGAGCAAATCAAATTGCAACAGCAAGCCTTTATTGGCATAAAACAGATTTAGCAGTAAAATAGCAATATAAATAATATAAAATCCTAGATAATAGAGTATGTAGGGAGCTAATATACATAAAATAAGTAAAATATATATGAGTCAAGTTTAGCCAAATTAAATGCGAGCAGAGTAGCCCACCAATCTGGATCTAACTTTAGGATTTCAGAGGAAATAACATCTGGTCCTGCAGCTTTACCTGATTTCAATTGCAAAATTAGATCTTTAACTTCATCAGAGGTCACAGAGGGCCACTCTGGAAGATCTACCTGAGAAAGTTCGGAAGGTCTAGAAGTGTATAGTTTACTTTGGGAGAACATAGAGAAGAAATATTGGTACCAGACATTGGGGGAAATAGCAGACATAGAAGGGGCATCAGCTTTATGAGCACCTGATACAATAGACCAGAATTTTTTAGAGTTCTTTAAGATTATGGCCTGGTATAGCTCCTCCCATTGAAGTTTAGCATAATCATTCTTTTTGTTTATAATAACCTGGGACAGCTGATTTTTAAGATCAAAGTACTCTGATGGTAAAGACAAAGCCCCAGAGTCGCGGTAACATCTGTAGGTGTTGCGCAACAGGGTTTTAACGGCTCTACATTCTCTATCAAACCAGGGCTGCAGAGATTTTATGTTTCTTTCCTTTTTTACATTTTTAGGTTTAACATTTAGTGAACTAAGAATGTTAGATACTAGGGAATCATACGCTGTTATTAGCACTGAAGAATTCGTTGCAGTGGTTAAAACCCTTCTAAGATTCAAAAGGGAATGAGAATTTAAAAGTAACTGAGCTGCTTGTTTAGTCTGACTATTCCAGCAGATTTTTGGTAAGGACGTAGACTCTGTCAAGTGTATAGAGGGATTAAGGGAAAAGTCTGGGGAAGACTCTGTATGAAGGGTCAAAATAAGTGGAAGGTGATCGCTGATAATGAGATCACCTATACATAAATCTTTTATATAAAATTCTAGTGAGAAAGGGACAGTAATATAATCAATAATACTGCAACCTCTCTTAGAAATGAATGTAAAATCCCCCGAATGAGAAAACCTTTCCAAGCCATTTAGCCAGATCCTGTTGTATTAGATACAAAATTTGGCAAAGCAAAAGCCTGCCAAATTTGAATAGCTATCTTTATATTGCCTCCTATAGGAAAAAAAAGGTGGTAAAATATCATCTAGATTGAGGTTAAGGGCCTTAAAAAAAGATTTTATCATCATTGCCCACTCTTGCATTAAAATCTCCTATTATTATTTCAGAGGAGGGAAATTTGGTTTCCAATTCACTCACAATTACATTCAAACGTTCCCAATGATGTAAAAGGGCCGATTTATCTAGGGCAGGAGGGATATATATGTTTACCAAAATCATAGAAAGATTCCCATAAACAAGCTTGATAGCTTGTTCCATAACGCTTCCAGCCTGCAGGGGGATGCCTATAGAATTATGAAGAAGAGACACAAATATAGACAAACCCATTTGAAAATGGCCTCTTGAGTTGGTTCTAAAGGCTGGGAGCGAATAGGACTTGTAACCTTCAAGATGAATCGGACTTTGAGACCAAGTATCTTGGAGTAAGATGACATCAAAGTTCTTAAGGTAACTGATAAATTCTGCGTCTTTGGATTTATTCCACTACCCAGCCACATTCCACGAAATGATCTTAATATCCGATAATGGAGAAATATTTGGAATTGACGACACTGAAGAGGATCTCAGTCAGTCATCTTGGGAAAATTGGTTTGGCAAGCAGGGAGAAACAAAAATCATACCTTTGTTTTCGAGGCCCCTAGAAATATTTTTGCTAAGTTCACAAAGGCTTGGCCAGATGAAATTATCCTTAGGATTGATGGAATTGTCCATAGACGTGGTGGGCGCTGGATGGATTTCAGCAACGACCAGCCTTTCCGAAGGCTGCCTAATTTCAGGTTGGGGGTAAGTGGTTAGTGAAATCTCAGATGGAAGAGTAGATATCGTATTATCCACTTTCTAGTTTGTTAAAGGAGGGCAAGTGGAAATTGAAGAGTGAGGAGGATCTTGTTGATCTAAGTCGATCAAAGGCACATCTTGAAGCTCTCTCAACTCAATAGAAGAAGTCCCAGGAGAGCTCTTTTGCTGCCCACTCTGCTTCAATAAGAGGCTTTCTTTCAACAAGTCTAGTCTTTTTAAAATGTCTTGTTGATCATAAGTCTGGAGGGATTGGAACTGATCTCTAATATTGTCTTCCAAGATGTTGGTTGCAGAAACAACCTCCATAGATTCATTAAGAGGGTAAGATTGAGGTGACAAATTTGCTGTGGTGGATGAAGTATTCACATTCAATATGTCACCTGATCTATCTGCAACTGTTAGAGAGTTATCCTGTAGGTCTAGATATTTCTTTTGATGAATAAGGGGTAGAATGATTTCATTCTTAAAGATGTGCGTAGGGAAGATTCCTTTGGATGAGAGATATTTTTTAGATCGCAACAAAAGCTGAGGAATCTGCACTGACCTAAATGATAAAAGCACCCCTCTGTGACTGGGAACAAGCATCAAAGAATTCTATCTCATGTAGATCAATCCAAGCCGTTTCCCCTGGGAATAATATCTTAGACGTCTTTTGGATAGTTGCATAGAGTTCCACAAAGGGCTCCTCCCCTTGTAGCTGCAGATTGTTAAACAGATTTTGTTTGGGGTGAGGATAAGTTTATAAAGTTGCTCTCGCTCATCGGATGAAGACTTTAATTTGTAACCTATTGTTGACTTTGTTACTTGCTTTGGAAAGGCAGTCTTGGGATAGCTTTTTGGAGGGCTTTTTGGAGATTCCATCTCTCCCAGTTCCTGGAGACTCTTTCCAAAGTAAGAGAGCTGCTTACTGGCATGATCAATTTTGCTATGCAGCAGTTTTAGTTGGTTATAGATGTGCTCTACTGTTATAGCAACAAGGCTGATCAAATCAGAAGGGTCATTAGAATTGTTGCACTCAGTGCTGCTTAGAGGACTCAGCACTGCCCCATCCGGCTTACTACTGTTATTAATTATTGGGTGAGAATCACCAACTTGTTTGGTTAAGGCGGATTCATTTAAAGCTGGTTTATTTAAATCATCATTGTAGTCAGCCAGAATCTCAAAACGATTAGAGGTTGGAATCTGTGCAGAGTAAAAGTCTCCAATTCTCTTTTGCTTGGGAGGAGATAATAAAGGTTCCTCTTGGTCTCTTCTACACTTGGACACACCCATATTAGTCTCAAAATGTAATAGCAAAAAGTAACTGCTTTACTTCCTTGGCTCAGGCTGATATTAAACCGCAGGGTTGCATCACCAAACACAGTCTCTTTCAGCCAGGGCAAAAGTTAGCAACTTCTCAAGTTGCAAGCTATTACATACTATTCCTCTGAAAACATCAGCTGGGAAACGAGCCAGTAAATACCTAGCAATCAGCTATTTATAAAACAAGGAGATAAAAGTCAGCCAGGAAGACTTGACTATGTTGCTGTTAAGCTGCTTCAAACAATTGACAGCCTGAAGGAACAGAAAAAAAAAAAGCAATGCTGTTTAAAAGGCTAATAAAACAACTTAGCGTTTTTGGAGCTTCGGCGGCAGCCGCCTTCATTCATCACCCGGAAACCAGAAGCCACCAAATCGAATTGGGAAAAGTTCTGCTTGGAGACAATGAAAAGTTGATTTCAAAACTATATAAACTATTACTGAAATGGTCTACTGAAGATGAAGTAGTAAAATCTCAAATGATAAAATGGGCAATTAATGTTAATAAAGAAATACAGATGGAAACATGGGAATATTTGTAGAAGAACTCTATGAAAATTTCGACATGTTATAGTATCAAAGAAAACTGTTATAAAATGATGTACAGGTGGTATATGACTCCTAAAAAGCTAGCAAAAATGAACAATAAGATGCCAGATAGATGTTGGAAATGTAAAGAGCATGAAGGTTCTTTCTACCATATGTGGTGGACTTGTGAAAGAGCGGAACAGTTTTGGCAAATGATACAACAAGAAATTTCTAGATATGAATTTAAGAGAACTCCAGAGACTTTCCTATTGGGATTACAAATTGAGAAATTTCCAAAAGAGGATAGAACTGTTATTTGGTACTTGCTTTCAGCTGCTAGGACATTTTATACGGTTATGGAAGCAAGATAAAATACCAGAAAAATGGGACTGGATTGTAAAAGTTATGTCATGGAGTGAATGGACAAACTGTCAAGAATCTTGAGAGACTATGAGTTAGGGATTGGGATAAATTTAGAAAGTACATAGAAAAAGAATGGAAAATAAAAGGACACTGGGTGATTTTTGAGAATACCACTTAGGTTTTCAGAAGAAGAAAGAAGATGAATTATAACAACTGGGTGGGACTTTATAAAGAATAAGAAATGGTGTTTTTTAACTTCTTTGCAAAATTATATATATATATATATATATTCTTTTTATTTCTTATTATTAAGATTCTTTTAAAGTTAAAGATACCTTTTGATATTAGAAGTTTAGGTAACTGACACCGGCGGAAGTCAAGATTTGGGGGGAGGGGAGGAGGGGAAAGTATAATGTATGGGGGAGGTAGTAAGCGTTAATATTTTATTAGAACTGGATATAATTACCATATATTACCAAATAAAATTGTGTTTAAATAAAAAAAACCACACTAAGATCATGGCATCCGGCCCCATCACACCTTAGCAAATAGAAAGGGAAGACGTGGAAGTAGTGACAGACTTCACAATTCTGGGATCCAAGATCACTGCAGATGGCGACTGTGGCCATGAAATCAAAAGACGTTTGCTCCTTGGGAGGACAGCTATGGCGAAACTGGGCAGTATAATAAAAAGCAGAGACATCACCCTGCCAGCAAAAGTCCATATAGTCAAAGCGATTGTATTCCCAGTAGTAATGTATGGCTGTGAGAGCTGGACCATAAGGAAGGCCGAGCGCAGAAGAATAGATGCTTTTGAGATGTGGTGCTGGAGAAGACTCTTGGGAGTCCTTGGATTGCAAGAAGATCAAATCAGTCAGTCCTAAGAAAAATCAACCCTGAAAGGTCAGATGCTGAAGCTGAAATACTTTGGCCACCAAATGAGAAGGGAGCACTCACTGGAGAAGATCCTGATGCTGGGAAAGACGGAAGGCAAAAGAAGAAGGGGACAGCAAAAGATGAGATGGCTGGACAGTGTTACTGATGTAACTAACATGAATTTGAGCAGACTTCAGAAGCTGGTGGAAGACAGGAGGGCCTGGTGTGACTTGATCCACGGGATCGCAAAGGGTCGGACTCGACTGTGTGTAGGCTTGCCAATCCCCAGGTCCCAACAGGGGTTCTCCCGCTTTCCCAGGCTCCTTCCCGCCCCCAGTCAGCTGGCCGGCAGGGGAAGCCCCACCTCCACAGCCACCATGTGACTTTCCACCTCCGATGGCTTCAGTTTCCGATTGAAAGGCTTCCTCTTGGGCTGGTGTGTCTGTGTTACTTTGAAGAAGTTGGCAGCAACTCGTGAGTAGAGATGCCAACCCCTTGCTTTAGAGTCACCAGAAACGGAGGGAGGGGGGAGAGGGAGATGTCTGCTGGGCACTTCATTATGCCCTATGTGGAGATCGATTCTCATAGGGTATAATGGGGAATCGATCTGGATGTATCGGGGGCTCTGGGGGGGCTGTTTTTTGAGGTAGAGGCATCAACTTTTCAGTATAGCATCTAGTGCCTCTCCCCAAAATAACCCCCAAGTTTCAAAACCATTGGACCAGGGGGTCCAATTCTATGAGCCCCAAGTGCCCCTATCCTCCATTATTTCCTATGGAAGGAAGACATTTAAAAAGGTGTGCTGTCCCTTTAAATGTGATGGCCAGAACTCCCTTGGAATTCAATTATGCTTGTCACACCCTTGCTCCTGGCTCTGCCCCCAGTGTCTCCTGGCTCCACCCCCAAAGTCTCCTGGCTCCACCCCCAAAGTCCCCAGATATTTCTTGAGTTGGACTTGGCAACCCTAACTGTGCGACTGAACAACAACTCTTCTGACTTATCACAACCCTGTAGGGTTTTCAAGGCAAGAGATGAACAGAGGTGGTTGGCCGTTGCCTGCTTCTGAGTAGCATCCCTACACTTCCTCCCATCCCAGTACTAACCCGGGCTGACCCTGCTCAGCTTCCAAGCTCCGATGAGATCAAGCTAGTCTGGGCCGTCCGGTTTAGCCCACGTGTAGCCCAGCATGTCCCAGCATGCAATGCCATGGGAGGCCACCCAGTGGTCTGACTCGAAGGAGTAGATCTCATCCTGAACGTGTTCTTTTTAAAAAGCATCTCATCCTGCATTTTGAAGAAATGGCAAGGTTGGTGGTTTCTTTCGGGGCTTTCTCTTTTTTTTGTAGCAAGAACTCCTTTGCATCTTAGGCCACCCCCACCCCGATGTAGCCAATCCTCCAAGAGCTCACTGGGCTCTTCGTACAGGGCCTACTGAAAGCTCTTGAAGGAATGGCTACCTCAGGGGTGTGTGGCCAAATATGCAAAGGAGTTCCTGCTACAAAAAAAAAAGCCCTGGATGGTTTCATGTTTGTACGTTGTAAGAATGTGGAGTTCTCTGCATTTCTTCATAAGGAAAGCCTCCATGTAAATTCCTGTAGGCTGGGCCAATATTTTCAAGGGCAGCTTGGCTCCACAGAGGGGCTAGTTTGTTCTCTTGCAAGAAAATCCAAACACAGACTGCTCTGCAAATGGAGATGAGATGCATAATTAAAGCAGTCTTCTAGAGAAGCTCCATTTGACCTTTTCTCGAAGAACAAGTTTACGGATAAAGCACTGTAAAATCAAATATTCCTTGCCTTGCTTTATAAATACAAAGATACATCCCCCCCCCCCCCCTACAAGCAGCTTTTTAAGAAGAAGCATATTACTGAACTGCGGACGCTGTTGACAGGTAATGTTCTGTTTCTCTGCCACGTCGGTTGCAGATTTCAGTTTCCCAGAAATACACCTGGATACAATGAAATGTGCTCGTTGCTTGTGAAAGAACAGGGTACATGAACTGTGTAATTATTCATTCTTAGCCTTTAAATGAACATGCCCTGCCATTTTTTAATGGGCAACTCGCTGTCGTGTCTGGTAACGAGCCTCCCGTCTCTGATTTCCTGCTTGCGCTGGTGCAAAACGCGCCATTAAAAGACTCTAGCAGACATTCACAGAAACGATTGGGCCATTTGCCTGCAGCAATGAATGCCGTGGGTCGCAAGTGAAGCAGTAGAAAGAAAAATGTTTTTCTTGATTATCTTTGAATAGCAGATAAACGCAAAGTACTTTGATCAGGAGTAAACAGGGTAGGGTTGCCACTTGCTAGCCCCCCCCCACCGCCCCATGGAGGTGGGGTTCCCCAGCCCCAAGCCCTACCACTCCACTGCTCATCAGCTGGCTGGCGCTGGAGATGTTGCAGTGGCATGCCTGTGTTCCTTCTGACATGACCTGGAAGTGATATCATCATGTCAGCAACGTCATGATGACACTCTGGTATTCGGGCAAAACTCTGTGGTAGAAATCAAATTGACCATAGACCAGAGGTCTGGGAGGAGCAGAGCAGAGCAGCTCTGATAGCTGAGACAGCTGGAGAAATTGCTGAGAATTTCTGAGTTTTGAAGGACTACATTCTAAGGTTTGTGGGGCTGCCTAAAATTCTAAGGTGTGATAGCTGGGGAACTGCTCTTTGTTTGGTTGACTGCTCTTTGTTTGGTTGACTGCCTTAAGGGTGAAAGAGATTGAGAGTGATTGCTGCTGATTGAGAGTGATTGCTGAGGAGTGCCTCTGCTCCACCTCTTTGCATTTTAAGCTGCGCCTTGCCAAAGGCTGAGCACATCTCACAGAGGTCTGGGAGGAGCAGAGCAGAGCAGCTCTGATAGCTGAGACAGCTGGAGAAATTGCTGAGAATTTCTGAGTTTTGAAGGACTACATTCTAAGGTTTGTGGGGCTGCCTAAAATTCTAAGGTGTGATAGCTGGGGAACTGCTCTTTGTTTGGTTGACTGCCTTAAGGGTGAAAGAGATTGAGAGTGATTGCTGCTGATTGAGAGTGATTGCTGAGGAGTGCCTCTGCTCCACCTCTTTGCATTTTAAGCTGCGCCTTGCCAAAGGCGCGAGCCTTTGGCGCGAGCCGAAGGGCGAGAGCTAAAGGGCTCTTGGCCTGTGGCTCTTCGCCTAGGGGCTCCCTAAGGAGCAGGAACCCAGATCCCTGGCTTCCTTGTCTCCAAATAAGGTAAGTTCCCAATAAGGTAAGTTTAGGTAAGTTGACCCGCCAGAAGGGGAGCCACTTAAACAGCATTTAAAGAGGACTGTATATTTTAATATATATATATACAATGAAGATAGAATGCCAGCAGGGGGTTGGGGGCTTTCCAGTGTTTTGCACTGAGTGTCACATGTATGACTATCTGCCCAAAGGACAGAAGTCTTGGGTGTGTGCTCGATGCAAGGAGCTCCTGGTCCTCAGGGAACGAGTTCGTACCCTTGAGGCCGAGGTGACTGCCCTGGAGAAGCAGAGACGGTCAGTTAGGCACTTGGGGAAGACTCTCGGGGGCGTATTAGATGAGCCCCGCTCTGAACGTAGCAGCCCCGTAGCTGCCAGAGAGCGTGAGGGTCGAGAGGGAACAGGGCACCGTGCTGAGGATAAGGGGAATGCGCCCTCAGAAGGGACCTCTTCTTCGGTTGGTGAGCGGGAATCCTTTCGCGCCAAGGAACCATCCCTGAGCAGGGGGAGAGGGGGGGTATTGGTAGTTGGTGATTCGATCATTAGGCAAGTAGACAGCTGGGTGGCGAAACCGCGTACTGACCGTATGGTGACTTGCCTGCCTGGTGCGAAGGTAGCGGACATTACGCGTGTAGTAGATAGACTGATAGACAGTGCTGGGGAGGAGCCTGTGGTCGTGGTGCATGTTGGCACCAACGATGTGGGGAAATGCAGTCGTGAGGTCCTGGAGGAAAAATTTAGGCTGCTAGGCAGGAGACTTAAGGCCAGGACCTCCAAGGTAGCCTTCTCGGAAGTGCTACCTGTTCCACGTGCAGGGCAGGAGAGACAGGCACAAATTAGAAGTCTCAATATGTGGATGAGACGATGGTGTAAGGAGGAAGGGTTTAAGTTTGTTAGGCACTGGGATGCTTTCTGGAACAAGCGGGAGCTGTACAAAAGAGACGGTCTCCACTTGTCCCCGGATGGAACCAGGCTGCTCGCGCTTAAAATCAAAAAGGTGGCAGAGCAGTTTTTAAACTAAATCTTGGGGGAAAGCCGACAGGAGATGAAATGTCTCTGGTTCGGGAGGACTCGTCTCAAAGAGATGAAGGGTTAGCTGCTATTTTTCTACCAGGTAACGGACCGGAGTTGTCCACTGTGATGGTGACAAACAATATGGACTGTCTGCCAGTGTCTCGAGGCGGCAGGAGGAAGGTGGCGGGCCTAGCTCGCCTGGGAAATTATAGATGTTTGTATGCAAATGCTAGAAGTGTTCAAAGTAAAATTGGTGAATTGGAATGTTTAGTGTTGGGAGAAAACATAGACATTGTGGGAATTTCAGAAACTTGGTGGAATGAGGAGAATCAGTGGGACACGGTGATTCCTGGATATAAGCTATATCGGAAGGATAGGGAGGGAAGGGTTGGAGGTGGGGTGGCTCTGTATGTCAGAGAGGATATACGGTCCAGTAAGGCTGAGATCAGAGAATTAGATTCACTTTTAGAAATGCTTTGGGTTGAAATAGAGGGCCCAAAAGGAAATTTAACTATGGGAGTTTGTTATCGCCCACCAAATCAAAAGAGAGAGGACGATTATAATATGATGGAAGGCTTAAAGATAGCGGCTAAACGTAAAAACTGTGTTGTAATAGGTGATTTTAACTACCCGCAGATTGATTGGGTCAATATGTGTTCTGGTCGAGAGAAAGAGATTGAGTTTCTTGATGCTCTCAATGACTGTGCTATGGATCAGATGGTCTCAGAACCTACCAGGGGTGGGGCGATCCTGGATTTGGTCCTAAGTAATGCTCAAGACTTGGTGAGAGATGTAAAAGTGATTGCGCCGCTTGGGAGCAGTGACCATAATGTTATTGATTTCACCGTTTGTATAAATAGGGAGTTGTCCAAAAAGACCACCACAACCACGTTTAACTTTAAAAGGGGTAAATACACTGAGATGAGGAGGCATGTGAGGAAGAAACTGAAAGGAAAGGTACATACGGTCGAAACCCTTGGGGAAGCTTGGACGCTATTTAAAACTATAATCCTAGAAGCTCAGATAAAATACATACCACAAGTTAGGAAAGGCACAAACAGGCATAAGAAAAGGCCTGCGTGGTTAACAAACAAAGTAATGGAAGCTGTAAAAGGTAAGAAGGACTCCTTTAAGCGGTGGAAAACCAGTCCAAGTGAGATTAGTAAAAGGGAACACAGGCTGTGGCAAATCAAATGCAAGACTGTGATCAGGCAGGCAAAAAGGGACTATGAGGAGCATATTGCAAAAAACATAAAGACCAACAATAAAACTTTCTTCAAATATATTAGAAGTAGGAAACCAGCCAGGGAGGCAGTGGGGCCCTTGGATGACCATGGGGTAAAAGGATTACTGAAGGAGGATAGGGAAATGGCTGAAAAGCTAAATGAATTTTTTGCCTCCGTCTTCACTGTAGAAGACGAGAACTTTTTGCCTGCCCCAGAACCACTAATTTTGGAAGGGGTGTTGAAAGACCTGAGTCAGATTGAGGTGACAAATGAGGAGGTCCTACAATTGATAGACAAATTAAAAACTAATAAGTCACCGGGTCCGGATGGCATACATCCGAGAGTTCTGAAGGAACTCAAAGTTGAACTTGTGGATCTTCTAACAAAAATCTGTAATCTTTCATTGAAATCTGCCTCCATTCCTGAGGACTGGAAGGTAGCAAATGTCACCCCCATCTTTAAAAAAGGTTCCAGAGGAGATCCGGGAAATTACAGGCCAGTCAGTCTGACTTCAATACCGGGAAAGTTGGTAGAAACCATTATCAAGGACAGAATGAGTAGGCACATTGATGAACACGGGTTATTGAGGAAGACTCAGCATGGGTTCTGCAAGGGAAGATCTTGCCTCACTAACCTGTTGCATTTCTTTGAGGGGGTGAACAAACATGTGGACAAAGGAGACCCGATAGATGTTGTTTACCTTGACTTCCAGAAAGCTTTTGATAAAGTTCCTCATCAAAGGCTCCTTAGAAAGCTTGAGAATCATGGAGTAAAAGGACAGGTCCTCTTGTGGATCAAAAACTGGCTGAGTAATAGGAAGCAGAGAGTGAGTATAAATGGGCAGTCTTCGCAGTGGAGGACGGTAAGCAGTGGGGTGCCGCAGGGCTCGGTACTGGGTCCCATGCTCTTTAACTTGTTCATAAATGATTTAGAGTTGGGAGTGAGCAGTGAAGTGGCCAAGTTTGCGGATGACACTAAATTGTTCAGGGTGGTGAGAACCAGAGAGGATTGTGAGGAACTCCAAAGGGATCTGTTGAGGCTGGGTGAGTGGGCGTCAACGTGGCAGATGCGGTTCAATGTGGCCAAGTGCAAAGTAATGCACATTGGGGCTAAGAATCCCAGCTACAAATACAAGTTGATGGGGTGTGAACTGGCAGAGACTGATCAAGAGAGAGATCTTGGGGTCATGATAGATAACTCACTGAAAGTGTCAAGACAGTGTGCGTTTGCAATAAAAAAGGCCAATGCCATGCTGGGAATTATTAGGAAGGGAATTGAAAACAAATCAGCCAGTATCATAATGCCCCTGTATAAATCGATGGTGCGGTCTCATTTGGAGTACTGTGTGCAGTTCTGGTCGCCGCACCTCAAAAAGGATATTATAGCTTTAGAGAAGGTGCAGAGAAGGGCAACTAGAATGATTAAAGGGCTGGAGCACTTTCCCTATGAAGAAAGGTTGAAACGCTTGGGACTCTTTAGCTTGGAGAAACGTCGACTGCGGGGTGACATGATAGAGGTTTACAAGATAATGCATGGAATGGAGAAAGTAGAGAAAGAAGTACTTTTCTCCCTTTCTCACAATACAAGAACTCGTGGGCATTCGATGAAATTGCTGAGCAGACAGGTTAAGACGGATAAAAGGAAGTACTTCTTCACCCAAAGGGTGATTAACATGTGGAATTCACTGCCACAGGAGGTGGTGGCGGCCACAAGTATAGCCACCTTCAAGAGGGGTTTAGATAAAAATATGGAGCACAGGTCCATCAGTGGCTATTAGCCACAGTGTATGTGTGTATATAACATTTTTTGCCACTGTGTGACACAGAGTGTTGGACTTGATGGGCCGTTGGCCTGATCCAACATGGCTTCTCTTATGTTCTTATGTTATGTTCTTAAATGCCAGAGCATCAGCCTGATTTCACTGCATGATGGCATATCTTCCAGGTCATGTCGGAAGTGACATAGAGACATCACTAAAATGTTGGCTGGGCTTCCCTAGCGTTCCCAGTAAATCCCCCCCCCCGTCCCCTGCTGGTTGCCGGGAGCGACCTGACAATGACAACCCTAGATCAGGGTTGGCTGCAGAGTGTGTGCTGAACACAGAAGGACTGGAGTGACACCTGCTCCTTGGTTTTCAGTTTGGTTTGGAAAAGCCCAATAGAAAAAACCCCAAAGTGGCACAACAGGGTGGGAGGGGATGGCTGTGTCAGATGGTGCCCACTAGAAGAAGAAGATATTGGATTTATGCCCCACCCTACGCACACTCTGCATCTCGGAGCGGCTCACAATCTCCTTTACCTCCCCCCCCCCCCCACAACAGACACCCTGTGAAGTAGGTGAGGCTAAGAGAGTTCTCCCAGAAGCTGCCTGTTATGTATGTTCATCCATGTTGTTATCAATGGTGTTCCTGCCTGGCTCATTGGAGCTTGAAGAACTGAGCTTGGGGACTTAGGAACAATGGGCAGGAGGATCCGAATCCAGACTGCCCTGCTCCAATCACAGGCCCCCTGCTGGTTTGAATGACCCAATCACGTGCTAGTGTGGGAACCCAGTGTTGTATATAGTTGGCCCAGTGAGCTCCGTTCTTCAGTCTTGTTAGTGCAGCTACCTACCATGCTGTACTCAATAAAGAGCTCGTTATCACTGCCACCTCGCCTCTTCAGAGCCTAAGAACCCACTATATCGGGTGGCCAACGGTAGCTCTCCGGTTGTTTTTTTTTGCCTACAACTCCCATCAGCCCCAGCCAGCATGGCCAATGGCTGGGGCTGATGGGAGTTGTAGGCCAAAAAACATCTGGAGAGCTACCGTTGGCCATCCCTGCACTATATTATACTGCCCTTTCAAGGACAAATCCTGCGAGAGCTGTGGCTGACCCAAGGCCATCCCAGCAGCTGCAAGTGGAGGAGGAGGGAACCAAACCCGGTTCTCCAAGATAAGAGTCCGCACATTTCACCACTACGCTAAACTGGCTTTTCGGAAGTGCTAACCTAGCAATTACAGAACAGGATAGGGCTGCCACTTGCAAGCCCCCGTCCCCCCCCCGGAGGTGGGGTTCCTCAGCACCAAACTGTACCACTCTGCTGCCGGTGTTATCAAGGAGATAACACCCATACAGACTTGGAGTGATGTAGCACTTCAAAAAGCTACCGCATATGAAGGAATGCTATGCCAATGGGAACTGTTGGTCCACCTAGGCCTGCCACCATATGTACTAAACCAGGGACCTTGGGCCTGCATAGTATGAGGTGCAGAGTGGTACAGCTGCAGTACTGCAGCCAGCAGAGCCCTCTGCTCACGACCTGAGTTCAATCCCAGCGGAAGTTGGTTCAGGTAGCCGGATCCAGGTTGACTCAGCCTTCCATCCTTCCGAGGTCGATCGAATGAGTCCCCAGCTTGCTGGGGGGAAAGTGTAGATGACTGGGGAAGGCAATGGCAAACCACCCCATAAAAAGTCTGCCGTAAAAACGTTGTGAAAGCAGCGTCACCCCAGAGTCGGAAACGACTGGTGCTTGCACAGGGGATTACCTTGACCTTTAGTCTGAGTTGTGCCACTAAGCTATGACCTCTGCTGTTGCAAACAGCCTCAGTGCCAAGGTTTTTATAAACCCCCAAGTTTCCGCCGTGCTTAACAATTCATCTCCTTTCCCAAACCGGGTGTCTTTGGGGTTTTGTCCATATAAAAACTTCGTTTTTACGAGCAGTTCTTTGTATTTGATCCATTTCTCATCTGTTCCCTCCTCCCCATGACAGGTAACGACGCTTACAAATGTCGACAGCATGCTGCAAAAAGTTCACTTGGTGTCAGAAGGCACCTTGATCTACCTGAGCGAAACCAGAGAGGTTTTCATCCGTGTTCGAGACGGATGGAAAAAACTGCAGGTAATAATAGTTAATTTGAGGACACGCAGCTCACTTTACGTTTAAAAAAAAAAATCATTGCCTGCGTTGCTTTCTGTCAGGAACAGGAATGAGCTGGTGCTGCGGTTAACCGTAAATGTTGTTTTTTTTTTTCATGTAACACCACCTGGCTTCAGTTCTTGTTTCTGTCTCATGTTCTGCTGTCTTCCAGCTTGGTGAATTGATTCCCATCCCTGCTGACAGCCCCCCTCCTCCAGCACTTTCCAGTCCAGTAAGTCTGCACGGTTTTCTCATTGAGTAGGGGCTGTTGGGACGTTGACTGGCTCGATAATAGCATGATATTGGGGTTAAGGAGTGTTCCAACTTCCCCATCATAGGGGAGGGACAGTGGCTCAGTGGTAGAGCATCTGCTTGGGAAGCAGAAGGTCCCAGGTTCAATCCCCGGCATCTCCAAAAAAGGGTCCAGGCAAATAGGTGTGCAAAACCTCAGCTTGAGACCCTGGAGAGCCATGAATGGGGCTGTGGCTCAGTGGCAGGGCATCTGCTTGGGAAGCAGAAGGTCCCAGGTTCAATCCCCGGCATCTCCAAAAAAGGGTCCAGGCAAATAGGTGTGAAAAACCTCAGCTTGAGACCCTGGAGAGCCGCTGCCAGTCTGAGAAGACAATACTGACTTTGATGGACCAAGGGTCTGATTCAGTATAAGGCAGCTTCATATGTTCATATGTTCATCATCGACAGGAAGTGATATATGGATCCAAACGGGCAGCCGTGTTGGTCTGAAACAATAAAACAAAGTCGGAGTCAAGTGACACCTTTAAGACCAACAGAGTTTTATTCAGAATGTCAGCTTTCGTGTGCTAGAAGCACACTTCGTCAGACAATAGGATGGAATGGCAAGTGGTCCTAAATATAGTGAAAGTGTGGATAGATCCAGGTGGGCAGCCGCGTTGGTCTGAAGCAAAAGAACATAGCAGGAATCGAGTGGCACCTTTAAGACCAACAAAGTTTTATTCAGAATGTCAGCTTTTGTGCGCCAATAGCACACTTCATCAGACAATAAAATGGAATGGCAAGCAGTCCTAAATATAGAGAAAGAGGGCAGTGAATTAGTATGCAAAATCATGGAAATGTTTGTTAGGAGATTAAAAGAAGCACAATTTGGGGTCTGGTAATTGTTAGTTTATGTTAACTGGGCTGCATCAACAAGGGGGCAATATAAGTCAGAATAGCAGATTGATGTCTATGACATTAGGTGTGAAGTGCCATAAATAAGAGTCTCTTGTAATGTTAGCTCTGGAAGTAATATATGACCCATTGAATGCATTACTTGCCCGATTTCCCACTTTCTTTCTCCCCCTTTTAGAGAGGCAGGGGTTGTGGCGATTGGGCAAACTGGGCACACATTAATCAGTGCATCGGCCCATAATCTGCATATATATCAGAGATTGCTATACACAGTTTGATTCTAATTTCAGTAAGGTAATTGTTGCCCTCACAGAACAGAAATCTCATTTGAGGTGAAGACAGATGTAACATTTGAAAGGGGGGTGAACCACTTCGACTGAAGCACCTCAGGTCTATAAACACAGGCGTGTGTTTCTTTGGTGGGGGTGGGGGGGAGTAAGCCACAGGAAAAAAAGAGGTTCTGCAGGTTATAGGAATGTTAGAAGTTCCGTGGGAAAACACAGTTGCGGAAGGCACCTATTGACTAATGCCTGTGATGTCACCAATATATTGTCCTGCTGTTTTGGGTCTGTTTTTTAAACCTCAGTCACAAATTTCTGATTTTGTTATATGGCTGTTTTGTGGCCTTATTGCTGCACTACCCTTTTGCGATTGATGTTTTGATTCTGTTGGTTTAAATTACGTATATTTAAAGAGTGGGCTTTATTGCTTGAATGGTAAGCTGAATTAGGTACTGTTCGTTTGCTGAAAAGCTGTGAGATATCCTGAGTAAATTTTGTGACATCCAGTACATAGTGTGAGTCAAGAACCCTTGTTGTGCTCTTAAAATCTTGCAGCTTTCTTCACCCTTGTTTGCTCTGTTTTGTATGCTTCCTTTTAACCTTTGTAATTTGTTGTGTGTTAAACTAATAGGAATTTCAACTCCTTCCAGCACCGTTTCCAGCGTCAAGTCCTGACAGCGGAAGACCAAGCGTAAGTAAGAGGCTTGTGATGTTGTGAGTGACAAAATAATTTCTCCCTTTTAAAAGTTTTATTAAATTTCCATAAAGACAAGAAGAAAGGGGAAAGGGAACGAATAAAGGGTACAAAAACAGTGTATAGCTAAACAAAAAAAAGCAATACATTCTGCACGTCATAAACCATTCATCATAAAGAAAAGGGCTATAACATATTTCAATAAATTCAGCGTAACAGGTCCATAATTAGGGTTTGTAGAATCTTTCGGGCTCAAGTGCCGTGTTCTACTGGAGAAAGTTTTCCTTCCGGACGTTTCGTTCTCAGCTGCGGAGAACATCCTCAGTGGCGTTGCAGCCGGAGCAGGCGCTCTGACCTTCTTGGCTGCTGTGCATTGAGTGGGGCCAGGGCTGCTGGAGAGCTGCTATTTCTAGGCTGGAGGGGGTGTGATGAAAGCCCTTCCAGGAAGCCCCACCAAACAATGGGCACATCCACAAACCAATTGCCCTTTCATCACACCCCTCCAGCCTAGAAATAGCAGCTCTCCAGCAGCCCTGGCCCCACTCAATGCACAGCAGCCAAGAAGGTCTGAGCGCCTGCTCCGGCTGCAACGCCACTGAGGATGTTCTCCGCAGCTGAGAACGAAACAACTGGAAGGAAAACTTTCTCCAGTAGAACACGGCACTTGATCCCGAAAGATTCTACAAACCCTTCTGATGTTACCAGCCGTGAAAACCTGAAATCTTTGAGGTCCATAATTGCTATTAGCTAAACCTCGTATGTTCCCCCCCAATACTTCTCTTGTGATGTTGTGAGTGACAAAAACATTTCGAAGTGTTCCTCCTCCTGTTCTCCCCTGG
The DNA here is from genome assembly GCF_032191835.1 of Heteronotia binoei. NCBI lineage: Eukaryota > Metazoa > Chordata > Lepidosauria > Squamata > Gekkonidae > Heteronotia > Heteronotia binoei. The sequence continues at coordinate 95,914,260 of NC_083232.1, read as the reverse complement.
GGAAGCTGGGGCAGAGGTCACCAAGGCTTAGGGCTGCCACCGGCATTCCAAGTGCGGTGGGAGGATAAAAAGTTGGCATTCTGTGTGCCACTTCCCTGCAAGTGACATAGCGTGGCTCTAGGAATGAATGGAATCTCTATGGCTTTAATGTATAGGAGTTTTCTCTGGAAGTGACATAGGGCCAGGGGCAGCCCTAGGGCGCATGGTGCCCCAGGCAGACTCACTGCCCACCGCCCCACACTCCTGGAGGCCCTAGGCATGCACGCACACACACCAGGCTGGGCTGCCCCTCCGCCGCTACTGCCACCCCCTCCCTCCCTCCTTCCCCCCCTTCCGCAGTACTGCAACGTGGCAGCACACTCTGAGGTCCTCCCCGGTGCACTCAGAAGAGCACCACTAGGCTTGGTCCTACCAGTTTAGATGCGGGCATCTGAGCGTTCTCTTTTAAGAGAGCGCTGGAGGAGGCTTTGCTTCCCCCTTCTTTCCAGAACCGGAAGGGAGGGGGAGCGAAGCCTCCTCCAGCATTCTCTTAAGAGAGAACACTCAGATGCCCACATCGAAGCGGGTAAGGCCGAGCCTAGTGGCGCTCCTCTGAACGCCTCCAGTGGGCAGTGGAACTGCAAAGCACTGCAGAAGGGAAGAGGGGAAGGGAGGAGGTGGTGGTGGCAATTGGGGGAGGGGGAGGAAATTAAGCATTTGTCTTGGGTACCAGGAAGCAGGGAGAGCCCAATTTGGTGCCCCTGCTCCCGGCGCCCTAGGCAAATGCCTAATTTGACTAGTGGACGAGCTGGCCCTGCATAGGGCAGCTCTAGGAATTAATGGAATCTGTGTGGCTTTAATATCTAGTGGAGATTTAATGCATAGCGGTTTTCCCGGGAAGTGATGTAGGGTAGCTCTAGGAATTAATGGAATCTCTATGGCTTTACTGTCTAGTGGAGATTTAATGTATAGGGGTTTTCCCGAGAAGTTTTCTCTGCTCAAATCCTGCCCTTCTCAGGCTCTACGCCCCCTTAATCTCCAGGTATTCTCCAACCCAGAGTGGGGAGTGGGGCAGGAAAAACATTTGGCCTGAGCCTCACATTTACAGAAGACCTCAAATTTATATGTTGATGCTCTCTCTAAATACAGTTGCCTACTCCGGGTCTGGAAATTCCTGGAGATTAGGGGGAGGCGCCTGGGGACAGTGGATTTTGGACTTCCACAAGGTATAACACCATTGAGCCCTACCCCAAAGTGGCCATTTTCTCCAGGGAACTGATCTCTGTCATCCATTCGTTCGTTCATTCGTTCGTTCATTCGTTCGTTCATTCATTCATTCATTCATTCATTCATTCATAGACCTTTATTGGCCTATCAGCAGTTACAGCGCGGTCTCTGTCATCTGGAGAGCAGTTGTCATTCCAATGGACCCGCAGGCCCCACCTGGAGGTCGACAACCCTACCTTCACACAGGGCCTCAACTTTAAAATGTGGGTGTTCTCTCCAGATGAGGTTCTACATCCAGTTGCAGAGACGCACAGACAGGATCGAGCAGAAATCCAATAGCGCCTTAAAGACCGACAAAATTTGCAGCAGGAGAGGAGCTTTCGCGAGTCACTAAATAACGCACTTTCAGTCCGCTTTAAAACTGAATCTGACTGTGTGGAATGGTGAAATTTGCTTGCAGACAGTCACTGATATGGATCGACGCTGTATTATTTAGCATGCGTGCCCTAAGATGCCACTGGACATGCCCTATTTTTCTACTGCTACAGATAGACTAACACAGACAGGCAGAATATGAAGCTGCCTTATACTGAATCAGACCCTTGGTCCATCAAAACCAGTATTGTCTACTCAGACTGGCAGCAGCTCTCCAGAGTCTCAAGCTGAGGCTTTTCACGCCTATTTGCCTGGACCCTTTTTAGTTGGAGATGCTGGGGATTGAACCTGGGACCTTCTGCTTGCCACGCGGATGCTCCCCCACTGAGCCACTGTCCCTCCCCTAAATCAGTGAAGTATAAATACTCTACATATATATGAAGCAGCCTTCTACTGAATCAGACCCTCTCTGGTCCATCAAAGTCAGTCTTGTCTACTCAGATTGGCAGCAGCTCTCCAGGGTCTCAAGCTGAGGCTTTTCACGCCTACTTGCCTGGACCCTTTTTAGTTGGAGATGCCGGGGATTGAACCTGGGACCTTCTGCTTCCCAAGCAGATGCTCTGCCACTGAGCCACCGTCCCTCCCCAGACTAACATGGCTACCCACCGTGATCTATCAGATAGGACTGAAGCATCCGTCATACAACGTTAAATGCGTATCCCATTGCCAGGCCACAACTCCTGTAGTGCACAGTATGCATTAATATCCTCCTCTGTCAGCAGCAGCAAGGCCGGGAGCAGCTCCGCCTTGGTGGGAAGAGCCTGAAAAAATGGGCGGGACCTGAGCCGCTCTTAGCCTGTGATGGGCCCCACTCCACTGTCCCTGTCTGCTCAGCCAGACAGGCATCTTCACAAGAGCACACACTGTAAATTAAACGCAAAATGTGTGGCTGGCCCCTTCCCTCCCCCCTAACCCATTTCTTGCGACTTCTAAATCTTGTCACATTTCCCAGGACCGCGTTCAAAATGCGCGTGTAACAATTAAAATCCAAAGATGCCTCTTGAAATTTATATCAGCCATTAAAAATTAATCCACACCAGATGTGTACTTATAAAAGTAAAATAAAATCGCTTGCGTTTTAAACTCAAACCAGAGTACATTGTGTTTTTGGGCTTCGCAGACTCATTAAAACAGCTCGTGCTGTTGGTAGAACCCATCTATTTGCCTTGGGGAAAATACCCCAAAACTGTTGTCGTCTTTGCTAACAAAATCTTTATACTTCACTTTATGACTGGAATAATTCCTAAATAGAATAATAGCAAAGATTACTTTTCCTAGGGATTTTAAAGTGTTTCCTATTCTTTTATTCCTAACAGAACACAGTGAAATTTTCCTTGCTTCCTAGGGATTTTTATTTAAGTGTTTGCATTTTGCGTACAATGGAAAAAAGTAGAAATGTTGTCATTTGGTTAACCTTGACATATATGCAATACTATTATTAGGAGCAGCGAGAATGAAGGATGATGATAGCGTTTCATTCCTCATTAAGAAATTATGCATTTGCGCTGTGGGCTGGCCTGCGCTTTGAAGTCTGAGACTGCTTTCAGCCTGGGCTGGTGGCAAAGAATTATTCTTCCTGACCCATTCGTCTAAATATTCACACTTGGGAGGTGCTGCTAGGACCAGTTCTTCCAGCCTCTGCTCTGTTCTAGGGCGCTTGATGTTATGTGCAGAGAGAGACAGGCTGAGCAGCAGATATTTGAGAACTTTGGGAATCAGCTAGAGCAGGGGTGGCCAAACTTGCTTAATGTAAGAACCACACAGATTAGATGTTTGAGAGCCACAAGACATGAACATCAGATGTTTGAGAAGTCACGAAGGTGGAAGAGAGGGAGGGAGGGAAGGAAGGAAATTAAATTTGGTTGAAATTAAATCAAAAGAGTTTCCGGCTCAACATTAGGAAGAACTTCCTGACCGTTCGAGCGGTTCCTCAGTGGAACAGGAGGTGGTGGGCTCTCCTTCTTTGGAGGTTTTTAAACAGAGGCTAAATGGCCATTTGTCAGCAATGAAGATCCTGTGCATTTAAGGGGAGGTGTTTGTGAGTTTCCTGCATTGTGCAGGGGGTTGGACTAGATGACCCTGGGGGTCCCTTCCAACTCTATGATTCTAGGAAGGAAGGAAGGAAGGAAGGAAGGAAGGAAGGAAGGAAGGAAGGAAGGAAGGAAGGAAGGAAGGAAGGAAGGAAGGAAGGAAGGAAGGAAGGAAGGAAGGAAGGAAGGAAGGAAAATAAATGGGGAGGGAGGGAGAGGTGGAAAGAAAGCAACTTCAACTTTAAATGCCTTCTCCAAGCCAGCCAACAGCGTGGTTGGAGTTTTGAGAGCCGCACAATATGGGTGAAAGAGCCATAGTCTGGCCACCCCTGAGCTAGAGATCTGTAGCTAAAGTGTTCCTTGGAACTCTGGGAATCAGAGATCTGGAGCCAAAGAGTTGTCTGGGAACTCTGGATCTTATGAGGACTTGAGAAGTCTTCTGCATTTTTTTTTTGCTGCTTGGGGTGTCTGGGTCTGCCTGTCCTCCCCAGGTCCCTCTGCCTTAGGGCCCCTCTTTCTTCCAATCTCCATAGCTTTCCCCCTTCCACACTCCCCTTGACCTGCCTGACCCCCCTTTTTGCACCCATTAATGCAGCTTATCCAATGCCTGCCAGCAGCTTCACTCTACCCCTCCCCTCAGATCTCTTCCTGTACTGCAACACAGATGTTTGTCTTCTGTATTTTGGCAGCTTCATCTCACGGCTCTGAACACCCCGTTTCCTGGCGACATGCGAGCTGACTATCAGTGCTTTCAGCAAGCCCGGGCTGCCGGTTTATTCTCAACTTATAGAGCCTTCCTGTCTTCCCATCTGCAAGACCTCTTGACAGTTGTCAGGAAAACGGACAGACATCATCTGCCCATCGTTAATCTGAAGGTAAACGGCTTTGCTTCTCTGCGTTCTGAAACTCGGTCTGTGCTATGTGCTGGGAAAATGCCATTTCAGTAGGACAGATGATGATGAAGAAGAATATGTTGAATTTATGTCCCGCCCTTCACTCTGAAGCTCAGAATCTCAGAGTAGCTCACAATCTCCTTTACCTTCCTCCCCCCACAAGAGACACCCTGTGAGGTAGGTGGGGCTGAGAGAGCTCTCCCAGAAGCTGCCCTTTCAAGGACAACTGCTGGGAGAGCTATGGCTGACTCAAGGCGATTCCAGCAACTGCAAGTGGAGGAGTGGGGAATCAAGCCCAGTTCTCCCAGATAAGAGTTCACGCACTTAACCACTGCAAGGCAAAACGAGAACCACATTTCCTCCAGCTGACTGGAGGAGAGAATTGGGAACTGGGGGGGAGAGCAGGGGGAGTCACATCCTCAGTGCATCTCAGTTCACAATAATGGTTGGTAAAGAGACAGGAAGGTGGCTAAAGGACCCTGAATGGTAATGCAGCTTCAAGGGGGGAAATTGTGGGCAGGCAAGGATATGACTGAAAGTCTTGGGAAGAAAATGGGCTTGGCTGCATCGATAAATCAAAGTTGCTAAAAGGCACCCCTGGCCACAGCTGCCACCTGTTTATCTAACACAGGGGTGGGGAACTTTTTTTTCTGCCAAGGGCCATTTGGATATTTATAACTAGGGGTGTGTAAAAAAAAAAAAATTCGGCATTACACGGATTCGGAAGTATACGGGGAAAAAAATTCGGAATCCCCGTATACTGCTGAATACCGCATTCGGAATAGCCGCATATACGGTAGATGCGCGGCTATTTCCGAATATACGGCCCTATTATACCCTATGGGCCATTTAAATCAATGGCAAATAGGGTATATTTGAAGCTGCCTGGAGGGGAGGGGGTTTGAGGAAGAGCCCCCAAATTTGCAGGGGACCTGCAGGGGACTCTCCCCTCCAACCCCCCCAAGTCCCAAAAAGATTGGGCCAGGGGATCCCATTCCAGGGGCACCCAAAGAGGGTGCCCCTATTCCATCATTATACCCTATGGGCCATTGACATCAATGGAAACATAGGGCATAATTAGAGGCTACTGGGAGGGGCAGGGGGTTTGAGGCAGACCTGGCTGCAGCAAACCCAGATGCCAGCTCTCCAGCCCTGCCCCAAACAACACGGGGAGAGCTGGCCAACCACAACAAGCCTGCTGGTTCTGGGTCTCTCACCCAGGTGCCAGCTTCCCTGCCACAGAACACACAATCTACAGATGCCAGCTCTCCAGCCCTGCCCCAAACAACACGGGTAGAGCTGGCCAACCACAACAAGCCTGCTGGCTCTGGGTCTCTCACCCAGGTGCCAGCTTCCCTGCCACAGAACACACAATCTACTCTATAAAAACAAGAAAGTGACCCAGCCCACACAGCCCACACACACCCTCGCCAACCCCCACACCAACCAGAGGTAATTTAAAAAAAAACAAAACAAAACCAGCAGAATCGCAAAAGGCCAAATGTTAAAAAAGTGGCCTTTTCACCAACAAGAAAGCTCAGGCCAAATAAGTCAACAACACCCCCACCCCCAGTCCCCCACCCCCAAACCAGGAAAAGGGACAACAGGAAAAAAGGCCAAGCAACTCAAGTGTTTAAAAAGTGGCCTTTCACCAATAAGAAAACTCAGGCCAAATCAGTCAACAACAACACCCCCACCCCTAAAACCAGAACCAGGAAAAGGGGGACAAAAGTGGCCTTTTAAACAATGAAAATTAGGCCAAACAGCACCCTCCCCCAATAACCTGAAGATAAAAGTAACAGCAGCAGCACAACACAGCAGCAACAAATCAAACACTGAATACTTTTAAAACAGAAAAAAACTCAACTTTTAACAATACAGGAACTTTGCCAACCCCCCCCCCCACCCCAAAAAAACCCTTCACCCTAACCCCAAGAAATCCAAGCCACCCAAATCAGGAGAAGTAAAAGGACACTGCACTTTTAAAAGTCCTCTCACTAAATTAAGATATGGGCAAATTAGCAAACCCCCACCCCACCCCAGGCCCCCACCCCCAGCAGAACCACCCCAACCCCAAATAGGCTACCCCCACCCAGTACTCACCCACCCAAATCTGGGCAAGTAAAGGGACTCTAGTCCTTTTACCAACAAAAACTAAAACAAGAACCCCAAAACTGTCTTACCTTGTCTTCTCTACTCTAGGGAAGTCTGGTAAGGCTGAGTAAGAGAGCAGCAGGCAGCAGCTAAAGCCAAGGGCCAGCCAGCAGCAGCACAATCTCTCTCACATCACCAACCCACATACACCAACACAGCAATGGAGGAGTCCAGCCAGGAAGACTCCTTTAAAAAGTTCTCTGGCCCTACAGAGAGCAATTTCAAAAAATAGCACTGCTCTCTGATTGGCCAGACAACAGTGCTTACTTGGATACCCAAGTAAGCAAAAGATCAAAATAACAACAATGTAGCTGATGGCTGGGCCATCAGCTACACAATAGCCCTGCAAAGCATGCATTTGCAATGCATTTTGCAAATGCATGCTTTGGATTGGCTGCTGGGGCTCCTCTTCCCCCTCCCCCCCTCCCTGATCCCTGGGAGGCTATGGGAGAGGCGGGAAGAGGCCACTAAAGGCGGGAAAGTAGGCAAGCAGCTCCACTGAGGCTGCAGAAGCTACTTTCCCGCCTTTTCCATTGACAGCCGTATACTTCCGAATAGCTATTCGGCAGTATACGGCGAGCCGTATTCGGCTGCCGCATAATAGGCAGCAATGGGAATCGGCTACGGCCAATTCCGTATACAGCCAAATCAGTGTTGATTCGGCTGTATATACGGTTCGGCCGAACCGAATGCATACCCCTATTTATAACGTTATTCGCGGATCATACAAAATTATTAACTTAAAAAACAGTGCTCCACCGAGGGAGAACGATTCAGGCTGGCAAAATGAATGCAAATTATTGTTTTTCTATTTGAAGTCATGTGGAGATAGCCTAATTTGGCACACACACACACACACACAGCCTGCTTCCCTAGACAAATGCCTATGTCCAGGACTTTTTTTGTACAAAAAGCCCAGCAGGAACCCAAGGAGGCCGCTGCACAGTGCAGCTGGGCCTCACAATCCTTGCCAGCCAGCAAGGCCCCAGAGAGGCTGCCACATGGCTCGGCTCAGCTCAGCAATCCATGAAGGCCAGACCAAGTGATCTCGAGGGCCCTTGGGATGGACGTTCCCCACCCCTGATCTAACAGGATGCCCAGGTCCAGGAGCACCCCAGGCTATGAACCTGCTCCTTGAAGGGGAGCATAACCCCATCCAGAACAGATTTCCCGGGGTCAGGCCTTGCCCCCACCAGTAGCACTTCCATTTTGTCAAGATTACATTCATGTCCAGTTTATTTCTAAAAGGCAGGTTCCTTTCTTTCCAACAGGGAGAAGTGCTGTTTAATAACTGGGAGTCAATATTCTCAGGCAACGGGGGACAGTTTGACACCCGGATCCCCATATACTCCTTTGATGGGAGGAACGTCATGACAGATCCTGCCTGGTGAGTTCACATTCATGTGATTTCAGGGATTATGTAGTTTCAGGTGGGTAGCTGTGCAGTTCTGCAACAGAAGAGCAAGATTCAAGTCCTATAGTGCCTTCACAACCAACACACTTTCCAAGGGATACAAAGACAAAGGGAGTTTTGACTCTCAAACGCTGACCTCAATAAGACCTGGGAGTCTTATTGGCCTTTAAGGTGATACAGGGACTATAGATCAACATAACAGGAAATAGATCAAGATGGATCGCCATGTTAATCTGTCTATAGCAGGAGAAAAAAGCAAGAGTCTAGCACCTTCAGGACTAACAAAATTGTGGGTAGGGGATGAGCTTTCGTGAGTCACTGCTCACTTCTTCAGTTATTTGAAGTGGCTTTTTCCGCACTGTCCCCTTTGGTAGTGTAAAATGGAGGGTCTTAGTGTAGTGCTGTAAGAGAGGCAGGGGTCCCTAGGGTTGTTGTGCACAGTGAAGATGTTCTTGCCATGTGCCAGGCTTTAGGGAGCAGATCTACACATGAACACATGAAGCTGCCTTCTACTGAATCCCTTGGTCTATCAAAATCAGTGTTGCCTACTCAGACTTACAGCTGCTTTTTAGGGTCTCAGACAGAGATCTTTCTCATCACCTACTGCCTGTTCCTTTTTTCACTGGAGATACTGGGAACTGAATCTGGGACCTTCATACCGAGTAGATGCTGTACCACTGAGCCATAGCCCCTCTCTACTTCATACCTGGCTGAGACTTTGGATTATTGTTTTTCTCTACAGTTTTTCCCACTGTAGAGAAAAACTGTACTTTTCTTAGGTAGAGGCTGCAGGGAGGAGGATGTAAAGCTGATATCAGATGTAAAGCTGAAGTCAGATCAATTCCTGTACAGAAAACGGCTACCTTGAGGCACATACTCTATGTATACCATAACACAACTATGCCAGGCCATAAAACCCAGATCACACCACTAAGCTCACACTAATGCTAAATTCCGCAAGACTGAATATGATAGGAAAAGGTGGCAACAATGTACTGCAAGCAAAAGGAGTGCTGAGTTTCAGTGTCTGTGTACCCATTATCATGCACCTCTCATGGTTATTCTTCCTTATCTCTATTCTGAGCCTCTTTCAGGGCTCTGAGCCACCACAGACATGGGGACACATACATACACATGAGGCGGGAGCCAGCATCTGTTTCAGCTGTGGGGGGGGGGGGGAGACGGCAAGGGTGGAGGGTATGAGTGAAGGACAAGGGGCTGGTGGGTGGGTGGGAAGACAGCAAGGGTGGGATGAATGACTATCATGGGTGGGGGAGTACTGCAGTGCCAAGGGTGCAGACATAGTTGAGAGGAAGAGTTGGCTAAGGGTGGTAGTTGGTGGGGGTGGGAAAACATTAAGGGGGGTGAGTGAATGCCTTCACTGGGGTGGAGGGTGGGTAGATAGTAAGGGGGGGCACTCATCCTGAGCCTCTTTCTATAGCCCATTGTATTTTTCCTCACAGTGGGCCTTATTCCTAGTACTAAATAACGCACTTTCAATCCACTTTCAATGGACTTTGCAACTGGATTTTGCAACTGGATTTTACTGTGTGAAATGGCAAAGTCCACTTGCAAATGGTTGCTGAAGTGGATTGAAACTGCATTATTTAGCACGTGTGGAAGTGCCTTTAGCCTGGGCCCTATTTCTGGGGTAGATTCAGGTGGCTCTACCAATCGTTCTGCTTTTCCATACCTCAGTTGAGTGAGAAGGGTTGCCATGTCAGATAAAGAGCACCAAGCACAAACGGTGCAGCGGAATTTGTTCTTTCAAGGCATATCACTAAAACCTCCCTCTCCCGCTAGGCCTCAGAAGGTGGTTTGGCACGGCTCCAGTCCCAACGGGATACGACTGATCAGCAGCTACTGCGAAGCCTGGCGGGCAGCAGATCTGGCAGTCATGGGGCAGGCTGCGCCCCTCAGGTCTGGGAAGCTCTTGGATCAAAAAGCCTACAGCTGCAGCAACCGGTTTATTGTCCTGTGCATTGAAAACAGTTATATCTCTGACATCCAAAGGAAATAAGAGCCCTCCCGACTCTGCCCCCCACTCCAGCCACCGCATGTAAATTAAAATTTTATTACAAAAAAAAAAAAAGATTGACACTGAAATGTAATTAAAAAAAATGATGTAAATATTGTATTGTAATTGTACACTTAACCAAGAAGGTAATAACCAAAGAACGCATACCTCAGTGCAGAATTGTATTCCCAGAAGGTGACATTCATTCTTTCAAAAGCCATTTTTGACCCTGTGCGGAAGCTACACGGGCAGTCAGCGGGGCTGAGCAAGCGTGTGGAATTGCCTGACAAAATGTGGGAGTGCTCCCCATAATAAGCTCGTCTGGGGGCTGGTGCTGAAAGCTGTTATGGGAGCACCGAGCGTGGTGTGCGGGATCACCCCTGTATTGTAGGGGCCTAGAACATGGCCTGGGACATTGTGGGCCAGTGCAAAAGTATCGTCATTGCTACTGCTGCCCATAAACTGCTATGTCCCGGGCCAGGACAATTCACTATTCATGACTCATTAGTATCCTATTTTGCCTCCACAGAATCCCATACCAGTATGCATCCCCCCCCACCCCCTTCAATGACTGATCCCCATGCCACTGTGCAAACTAATTTTGAAATGGCCCTCAGTTTCAAAAGCAGATTGCCACATGCACCACTGAAGACAACAGCTTCAGCAGGAGTGGGCCAGCCAATTATCTTACCGGGAAAGTTCCCGAAGGGCTGCTGGTAGCCAGGAGCAACCTGAGCCAAGTGCTCGCCATGCCCCGGAGCCTACTCAGCTCAGAGTTCAGGCTTCAGTAATCAGCTAGATTTGAATCCAGTAGCAATGACAAGATATTTTTTTGGTGGGGGGTGAGCTTTTGAGAGTCAAAGCTTCCTGCATCAGATAACTTGTCATAATTCTGACTCTCAAAAGGTTCTACCCAGAAACTAGGGTTGCCAGGTCCAACTCAGGAAATACTTGGGAACTTTGGAGGTGGGATGGAGCTAAGAGACTTTCCCATTCCCTAAAAATAAATAAATAACAATACAACTGTGCAGTTCCCCCTAATAGTCTTCTTTTCCTCATCTTGTTTTTAGTGTTCGAAGGCTTCCCCAGCAGCTGCACTTCCACTAAATGAAAGTGTAATTTGTCATGCCCCCGCAAGTCCCTTGCCATGGCTTTATTAAGGCGCGTGTATACATACACCCACACAAAGTCACAAAACAGCCAAAAATAAACACAGTTTGCAAACCCACACTTTTGTGATCCCACTGGGGCAATTTACTCATGAGAGTGGTTGAATGTAGCAGTCTGCTGTATTTCAACCAACTTCTTCAGACTCTTTACTATCTATTTTACTATGCAAACAACTTCTGAAATGAATGCAAACCAACAGAGGAGCTGTGCTCTCTTTTTCACAGCTTCACACACTCACCGGGAAGAGCCATGTGGCTCTGCCTGCTCGCCCCACCTCCATCCAGCCTTCCTCCTACTGAGATTTAAAGGCGCACACACCTTCCAAAATACAAGCCATTTCCAGGTACATGGTGGCTGTTGGGGTGGGGCTTCCCCCCACTGGCCAGCAGTCTGGCGGTGGGGAGGAGCCTGCAAAACTGGGGGATCCCCTGCTGGGACCTAGTGACGGGCATCCCTACCTGAAACTCTGGTTAGTCTCTAAGGTGCTGCTGGACTCAAACTCCAGCTGTCCTATTGCAGAGCAGCACAGCTACACTCTTAAACTAGGCCAAAATGGTGATGGCCTTTATCATTACGGCCCCAATCAGCGTTCCCTCTCAGTCGTGCTCATGAACACAGGAAACCCCACTCAGCAGCAGTCTGGAACCACGCAGTTATATTCTGCTCAGGACCTGAAGTGCTCTGCTCAGTGGGGGGGGGGGGGAGGGAATTAGAGGGAACAGGGGCCCAATCTGATTAGAGCAGACTCTATGGCAATGCCAGCACCTCAAGGGCCACTCGGCTTAGCTTGCGCCAGGACTGTCTTAGCATCCCAGCCTGCCCCTGTGCTCGAGGAGCAAAAGTCCAGGCACATAGACTTGGTAGCCAGTTCCAAAACTGAAAAACTGGGACCCGACAAGGCAGTTTCCTTGATGTTTTCCTTTTGGGCCCCCTTTCAGTTCCCCTCATGGCACAAAGTGTTAAGGCTGCAGTACTGCAGTCCTAAGCTCTGCTCACGATCTGCGTTTGATCCCCGACGGAAGATGGGTTTTCAGGTAGCTAGCTCGAGGTTGACTCAGTCTTCCATCCTTCCGAGGTCGGTCAAATGAGTACCCAGCTTGCTGGGGGGAAAGCGTCGATGGCTGGGGAAGGCAATGGCAAACCACCCCGTAAAAAAGTCTGCCGTGAAAACGTTGTGAAAGCAACGTCACCCCAGAGTCGGAAACGACTGGTGCTTGCACAGGGGACCTTTCCTTTTCCTTCAGTTCCATTGTTCTAGGATTAACCCTATGGAAGGTGAATATCACCTGTCTGAAGACAGAGTCTGATGTCTATTTTGGTGCTACTGTGGTCTGACAATCCCCAAACAGTATTAAGAGGAAAGATGAACGACGGCTGGTATCCTTTAGTGCTGCAGAGAGCACTCATACCGCTGACATCTGAAGGTCAGACCTTCTAACAGTTGCCTCCTTTACAAAGCACGTAAAGACTCTCCCAAAGCTGAGGGAAATTTCCAGAGGGACATCACGACACAAAGAGCCGCAGGTTGAACTGAGGAACTTAGGTACCCCTGCAGAATTTTGTGCATTTGCTTAACCATCCCTCTGGATCTCAGTGAACATCTTGTATTTCCAAAACCGTCCACAGCTAACACACTCACAAGCACAGTGTAACGTGTTTACATGTTCCATCACAGCAGAGAGATTGCATCTTTCAAACTGCAATGAGAAACTGTAGAAAGGCAGATGGATGTCAGTTATTGGCGTGTTATTCCATGTAAATGATATGCAAATGCCCTGCTTCCCCTCCCCTCCCTCTCTCCTGGGAAGCCCCGCCCTTCTTCAGGACTGTGCTTCACGCAATGTAACTGTCAGAGGATCTAAGTTGTAGCTCATAGAAATTGTCGGCAGGTGACGTGGTGTCCCGTACAAAAAAACCACACACACAGTATTATCATAGTGCTGTAGACGTTTGTCTTCTCTGTATTGTCTCACAGAGTATTTTAAACAAGCTTATAACTCATAACTTAACAAAGGTATAATTGTAGGTGAAAATCACTGTTCAAGCTATAAGCTAAGCGCTCGATCCTTCAAAGGAGCCTACAACTCGTTTGCCAGCAAATCAGCAAGTTAAATCACTATTTTTTTAATTCAAAAGATGTTTGCTTCCAGAGTCCTTGCAATGTGGAACCAAATGTTGTTTGTATGTGATGTAAAAATGTGAGATCCGGTTTTTCTATTTTTCCATTTTAATTAATATAAAAGCATTTCCCCCACTGCCTCTGGGTCGGGTGTTCATGTTTCCTGCACATAAATCCTTATGCTGGCGAAGAAAATGAGACATGGGGTAATACAGGGGTGTCAAACTCTTTTGTTATGAGGGCCAGATCATAAATGAGACCTTGTTGAACCAGGCCATGTCAGGCTGGGCCACGTGTGTACCTATTTAAGATTAGGTAGCAGAGATATAAACTTTATAAAACACACAGACAAATGCAATTAAAGATTTTTTAAAAAAACTTAAAATAAAACATGCTTAAAACATGTTGGTCTTAAAGGTGTTTTCTTCATATTTCTCCCATGGGATCCAGGGAACTGAACAAAGGAAGCTCTGGCTCTTTCCCTCCATCCCCAGAGGACCAGGAGGGAAAGGAGTCTCAGCCAATAGAAGGAAGAGAGGCTTGGCTCAGTAGCTCTGCTGTGCAATTGAGAGAGCCTGGCAAAGCAAGCTCTCCCTTCCCCCTCAAGGGAGGAGCCTCAGCCAATGGAGAAAATAGAGATTTTGCTCTGTAGCTCCTGTGCAATTAAAGATTTTTTTAAAAAAACTTAAAATAAAACATGCTTAAAACATGTTGGTCTTAAAGGTGTTTTCTTCGTATTTCTCCCATGGGATCCAGGGAACTGAACAAAGGAAGCTCTGCCTCTTTCCCTCCATCCCCAGAGGACCAGGAGGGGAAGGAGTCTCAGCCAATAGAAGAAAGAGAGGCTTGGCTCAGTAGCTCTGCTGTGCAATTGAGAGAGCCTGGCAAAGCAAGCTCTCCCTTCCCCCTCAAGGGAGGAGCCTCAGCCAATGGAGAAAATAGAGATTTCGCTCTGTAGCTCCTGTGCAATTGAGCAAGCCATGCAAAGCAAGCTCTTACGCAGAAGGAAGCAAGAGACAGGGGAAAGGAAGCAGATGGCAGCCAGGTGCTTGGGGGCCTGAGAGGAGCCCTCCCGGAGCCAGATTCGGCCCCCGGGCTGCATGTTTGACACCCCTGGGGTAGTATCTTGTGGTTGTTGGGGGGGTTTTGCTGGAGAGGGTTTGGAAGGCCTGCTCAAGTGACCACAATGAAACTCATACAAACATATGATGAGTCCTTCTGGATCAGACTGAAGGACCGGCAGGTCCAGCATTCAGGCCACACAGTGGCTGACCAATCACCTCTGAGAAGCCCACAAGCAGAATAAATGCAACAGAATCATAGAGTTGGAAGGGACTCTAGTCCAACCCTCTGCACAGCGCAGGAAGCTCACAAATGCCTCCCCCTTCCACCCAAAGGGGCAGCCTGCCTCTGGTATTGGATGGGGTAGATATCCATCTTGTCTGAGGAAGTGTGCATGCACATGGAAGCTCGCACCTTGAATAAAAGGTTGTTGGTCTTAAAGGTGCCACTGGACTCAACATTTGTTTGTCACGACCAGTATCCATTGATAGCCTCCATGCATTTGCCCATCCCCCTTTAAATGCCTTCCAGATTGGCAGGATAGGACCACATGCCATGGTCGTGAGTGCCACAATTTAACTACGTGCTGTGTGAAGTACAGAACTGTGCATGGGGTAAAGGAAATAGAGAAATAAGTACTTTTCTTCCTTTCTCACAGTACAAGAACTCCTGGGCACTCCATGAAATGAATGAGCAGTAGGTTTAGAACAGAGAAAAGGAATCACTTCTTCACCCAAAGAGTAATGAACATGTGGAGTTCACTGCTGCAGTAAGTGGTTGTGGCTACAAACATAGCTTCATGAGGGGATTGGATAAGCATATGGAGCAGAGGTCCACCAGTGACTATTAGCCACAAGGTATAGATGGAAGAGCCCCGTGGTGCAGAGTGTTAGAGCTGCAGTACTGCAGTCCTAAACTCTGCTCACAACCTGAGTTCGATCCCCAGCGGAAGCTAGGGTTTTCAGGTAGCCGGCTCGAGGTTGGCTCAGCCTTCCATCCTTCCGAGGTCGGTCAAATGAGTCCCCAGCTTGCTGGGGGGAAAGTGTAGATGACTGGGGAAGGCAGTGGCAAACCATCCCGTAAAAAGTCTGCCATGAAAACGTTGTGAAACCAACATCACCCCAGAGTCGGAAACGACTGGTGCTTGCACAGGGGACCTTTCCTTTCATAGAGGGAACACTCTGTCCAGGCAGTGACACTCTGTATTCTTGGTGCTTGGGTGGGCAACACTGGGAGGGCTTCTGGAGTTCTGGCTTCCCTGGAGGACCTCCCAATGACTCCTGGGTTTGGGCCACTGTGTGACAGAATGATGGACTGGATGGGCCACAGATCTGACCCACCATAGCTTCTTTTATGCTCTTATGTACTTCATTTTGCCTATCCTGAATCTCTCAGCCTTCAGTTTCCATGGTTGACCCTAGGTTCTAGCTGTCTCCATGCCATGCACAATTTTACAGATGTAGAGACATCACTCTGCCAACAAAAGTCCATATAGTCAAAGCTATGTATTCCCAGTAGTAATGTATGGCTGTGAGAGTTGGACCATAAGGAAGTCCGAGCGTAGAAGAATAGATGCTTTCGAGCTGTGGTGCTGGAGAAGAATCTTGAGAGTCCCTTGGACTGCAAGAAGATCCAATCAGTCAGTCCTAAGAGAAATCAACCCTGACTGTTCCCTGAAAGGTCAGATGCTGAAGCTGAAGCTCAAATATTTTGGCCCCCAAATGAGAAGGGAGCACTCACTGGAGAAGATCCTGATGCTGGGAAAGACAGAAGGCAAAAGAAGAAGGGGACGGCAAAAGAGGAGATGGCTGGACAGCGTTACTGATGTAACAAACATGAATTTGAGCAGACTTCGGAGGATGGTGGAAGACAGGAGGGCCTGGCATGACTTTGTCCATGGGGTCACAAAGAACATAATGTTTCCCCTTCCTTACCTTTTTCTAAACTAAACAGCTCTTGAGTATTTTAACCAATCCTCATAAGGCAGCTGCTCTGTCCCCCTGATCATCTTCTTTGCTCTTTTCTGCAGCTTTCCAAGCTCTCCAATATCCATTTTTGGGAGATTTTGATGGAAGCCCCTATGATTTGATGTAGTGGTTTGTTGCAGAGAGCCAGTTTGGTGTAGTGGTTAAGAGCAAAGGACTCCAATCTGGAGAACCGGGTTTGATTTCCCAACTCTTCCTCCACATGCAGCTGCTGGTGTGACCTTGGGTCAGCCACAGTTCTCTCAGAGCTCTCTCAGCCCCACCTCCCTCACAGGGTATCTGTTGTGGGAAGAGGAAGGGAAGATAAATATAAGCGCTCTGAGACCCCCAAGTGAAGGGCGGAGTCTAAATCCAACTCTCCTCCTCCATTCTTCTTCCCATAGCACCAGCTCAAATTATCTGGGGTATTTTAAGTATCCCTAATCCCTGAGGGTCTGGAAGTTCCTAGCAAATTTTGGTGGGCTTTTGGCGAGTCCATACAATTCCTTGGAAGAAAATCCTATCTATAACCGGACAAAAAATTGCATTAAGATTCTCCTGTTTATTTCTCCACCTGTCTGGGTGCATAGGCAGGTTTGGTGAACTGTTCACAATGGCATGTGTTCATTCAGTCAGCACTTCATGTACTCTCTCCAGAGGCTCTGTCCCAACTGCCATCCTGGAAGAGCGTTTGGAATCAGCAGCTAGTGCAAAACCTTGTGGCTAGACTGCTGGATGGGGCCACCTATCAAGAGCAGGCCTGGAATTCAGCAGGAGCTCACAGGAGCGCAGATCCTGAACCTTTCTGATGGCCCCCCTCCTCCTCCCCACCGACCTGCCTTGTCCATTGAAAAGTAGGTGCAGCTGCATAACAATCCCTGGATCAGGAGAGCGGGCAGCCAGCCAGCCCCCAGGGGCTTTGCCACACCCCCAGCAACCCTCATTCACCCCTGGAGAAGCCCACGCCACCCTTTCTCCACTTCTTACGTGATTTTGGGTGGTGGGGAGCTTGCTGGCCTTTTGACTGTGGGGCGGGGGGCGGCCGGCCGGCCAAGGAGAGCCCCAGGTGAGTGAGGCCTGTTTGAGCTGGCTGGATCTCTAGCCAGCCCAAGCAGGCTTCGCTTGGCAGTGGCTCTCCTTTCTTGCGTCAGGTTGCTTTGGGCTGGTAGGGGGGCAGCATATGCTAATAAGTTATGAGTTGAGGGACGGTGGCTCAGTGGTAGAGCATCTGCTTGGGAAGCAGAAGGTCCCAGGTTCAATCCCTGACATCTCCAAAAAAGGGTCCAGGCAAAGAGGTGTGAAAAACCTCAGCTGGAGACCCTGGAGAGCCGCTGCCAGTCTGAGAAGACAATATTGACTTTGATGGACCGAGGGTCTGATTCAGTATAACACAGCTTCATATGTTCATATGCTTGGGGAGGGATGGTGGTAGAGCATCTGCTTGGGAAGCAGAAGGTCCCAGTTTCAATCCCCGGCATCTCCAACTAAAAGGGTCCAGGCAAGTAGGCGTGAAACCCTGAGCTTGATACCCTTGAGACCCTGGAGAGCCATGAATGGGGCTGTGGCTCAGTGGTAAAGCATCTGCTTGGGAAGCAGAAGGTCCCAGGTTCAATCCCTGACATCTCCAAAAAAGGGTCCAGGCAAATAGGTGTGAAAAACCTCAGCTGGAGACCCTGGAGAGCCGCTGCCAGTCTGAGAAGACAATACTGACTTTGATGGACCAAGCGTCTGATTCAGTATAAGGCAGCTTCATATGTTCATATGCTAATGAGCTCCACCAACTATTTTTCTACAAAACAACCCCTGATCAGGAGCATGCAAAGCCAAGACTGTAGCAATTACACTAGCTACCAATCCATTTGAAGGGCTTGGTGTTGACCTTAAAGCCTTTTATGGCTTGGGACTGGGGCATATCAAGGACCATCTTCTGCCATTAGGGTTGCCAATCCGCAGGTGGGGGCAGGGGATCCCCCGGTTTGGAGGCCCTCCCCCCGCTTCAGGGTCATCAGAAAGCGGGGGGAGGGGAGGGAAATATCTGCTGTGAACTTTATTATTCCCTATGGAGATGTATTCCCATAGGAAATAACAGAGAATGGATCCGTGGGTAACTGGGGCTCTGAGGGGGCTGTTTTTTGAGGCAGAAGCCCCAAATTTGCAGCGTAGCATCTGGTGCCTCTCCCCAAAACACCCTCCAAGTTTCAAAAAGATTAGACCAGGGGGTCCAATTCTATGTGCCCCGAAAGGTGCTCCTATCCTTCATTATTTCCTATGGAAGGAAGGCATTTAAAAGGTGTGTAGTCCCTTGAAATGTGATGGCCAGAACTCCCTTTGGAGTTCAATTGTGCTTGTCACAACCTTGCTCCTGGCTCCACCCTCAATGTCTCCTGGCTTCACCCCCAAAGTCCCCAGATATTTCTTGAATTGGACTTGGCAACCCTATCTGCCATATGTTCCTGCCCAGAAATTAAGGTCACAGGGAGAGAGACCCTCCTTACTGTCCCATCAATCAAAGAAGCTCGTTTGTTGGGCCACAAGAGAGAGGGCCTTTTCAGTGGCAGCCCCAGGATTAAAGAACAACCCCCCCAGGGAGTTGTGCCTGGCCTTTTTACTTTCAGTCTTTCAGATGCAGCTAAAGATGGTTTTATTTAGGACTGCATTTGATTAAAGCAGACTTAAATGCTATTTTTAATATTTGGCTTTATTGAGGGGTTTGGTGTGTTTTTAATGTATTTTATTAATACTGTAAGCTGCCTTGAGCTCCGATGGAAGAAAAGAGGCTAATAAATATTTTAAAGTAAATAAATAAATTTGCACCCTCAAACAAAGCAATAATGTATAAAAGCAGACTGTTGTACAGTACCTATTCTAACTATCTAGCATACATTTATTCTTACCTTCCTTATAGCAGCTTACACAAATTCTCCTTCCTGCATTTTATCCTTGTGACAATCCTTGGAGTTAGGTTAGGCGGAAAGAGAAAGAGTGTTGGCCTAAGGTTGAATTTCAGGGCTGAGTGGGGATTTGAACCCAGCTTCATTCTTCCAAGGTGAATCATAGAATCATAGAGTTGGAAGGGACCTCCAGGGTCATCTAGTCCAACCCCCTGCACAATGCAGGAAACCCACGAATACCCCAAATTCACAGGATCTTCATCGCTGTCAGATGGCCCTCTAGCCTCTGTTTAAAAACCTCCAAGGAAGGAGAGCCCACCACCTCCCGAGGAAGCCTGTCCCACTTGAGGAACTGCTCTAACAGTCAGGAAGGTCTTTCTAATGTTGAGATAGAAACTCTTGATTTAATTTCAACCCAGTGGTTCTGGTCCTACCTTCCGGGGCCACAGAAAACAATTCCACACCATCCTCTATATGACAGCCCTTCAAGTACTTGCAGATGGTAATCATATCACTTCTCAGCCGCCTCCTCTCCAGGCTAAACATCCCCAGCTCCTTCAACCTTTCATCATAGGACTTGGTCTCCAGACCCCTCACCATCTTCGTTGCCCTCCTCTGGATCCGTTCCAGCTTGTCCGTATCCTTCTTAAAATGTGGTGCCCCAAACTGAACACAATACAATAGGTGAAGAAACCATCTTCTTGATCCCACTCTGTAGCGGACAGCAGCTGGTTAATGGCTTGAGGTACCAAATGGCTATCCCAAAGCAGGAGAAATAGTGGCAGTTCTAAAATGGTCTTGGTGGGTTAGTCATAGCTATCACAGGAGTTGTCCTTGAAAGGGCAGCTGTTGTGAGAGTCCTCTTAGCCCCACCCACCTCACAGGGTGTCTGTTGTGGGGGGAGAAGATATAGGAGATTGTAAGCCGCTCTGAGTCTCTGATTCAGAGAGAAGGGCGGGGTATAAATCTGCAGTCTTCTTCGGTGGCAAGCTTGGTGTAACCACTTCATAATAACTCACCATCAGCAATTATGAGGTAAACCTCTGGTGTCAACTGAATGGCCAACTTGAAGCTACCACACCTGGGGCCAAAGTTCCCTTTTAGCTGAGTGAGTGTGAGCTAGCTCACAGATTTTTAGCCTCCAGCTCACACCTTTTTGTCTTAGCTCAGGGAAAATGGCCCCAGAGCAAACTAATACATGCAGTAGCTCACAGCTTTAATGCCAGTAGCTCACAAAGCAGAATTTCTGCTCACAAGACTCCCCAGAGGAAGTATTGCCTGGGACATCACCTGGTGATGGCTCTCCGGATGTCCAAGATCAATTTCTCTGGAGAAAATGGCTGCTTTGGAAGGTAAACCCTATGACACTGTCCCTCCGCAAGCCCTCACCTCCCCCAGACTCCACTCCTCAAAAAAATCTCCAGGTATTTCCCAACCCAGAGCTGGCAACCCTATGTGCTATAAACTACTATGAGGTAAATTATGATGTTGTTTATGAGGGAAACATCAGCTAACAATGTGCGACACCACAGCTGAGGGGGTGGGGGCTACACCTCACGATGTCTCCTCTGTTAAGGGATCTTCCCAGACTGACTAGTCAGCCACGTGTGTGAGGAAATCAGAAGCGCCTTTCCTTGGCTGTCTCCGGCTGCTGGGAATCTGCCAAAGGCAGGCGAGGATACGGAAGAACGAAATTACAAATGAGAACTCTGGCACAAAGTCATCATTCGCTTGGAGATCTTACATAAGGCGGTAAGATCAAGCTCTGTTTCACTTCCTGGGCTGTGACAAAACCCGCTGATGCTCTTTGAGCCCCTAATCTGCTTGTGGGCTGAGTGTGGTGTTCATGCCTCGGCATGAGCTGTTGTGACTTGACAGTCTCCAGTTCAAACCTCTCATCAGCTGAGCTTCTTCAGCTGCCCGAGGCAAGCCACTAGCTATGAGCCATCTGCAATGGCGGTTTGGGTTGGTGGAGGACAATTCTACCTGTCTGAGTCATAAAGCTCTTAGAAAGCTTCAGGTTGAACACTCAAAGGAGTGTTCAGGTTGAACACTCAAATGCTCCTCCAGGAATTAGTGCCTCAGTACATTCTGAGACTGGAGATGATCCATAATTTTTTAAGTGTTCAGCTAGATGCAAAGTGCTCATTCAATGCTTATTTGTGATTTACGTACCACTTCTCCCTGATCAGGGACTCAGAAATGCTTTTCACATCATTCTTCCCTCCTCCAGTTAACCCTCGCCACAACAACCTTGTGAGGTAGGTTAAGGCTGAGAGACTGACAGTGACAGGTCCAAGGTCACCAAGTGGACTCTTATCCGGGTTTGATTCCCCACTCCTCCACTTGCAGCTGCTGGGATGGCCTTGGGGCAGTCATGGCTCTCACAGGAGTT
Source organism: Heteronotia binoei (assembly GCF_032191835.1). Classification (NCBI taxonomy): domain Eukaryota; kingdom Metazoa; phylum Chordata; class Lepidosauria; order Squamata; family Gekkonidae; genus Heteronotia; species Heteronotia binoei. The sequence goes on along the minus strand of NC_083232.1, from coordinate 95,892,510 downwards.
GTCTCTGAAAGGGCAGCTGCTGTGAGAGCCCTCTCAGCCCCACCCACCTCACAAGGTGTCTGCTGTGGAGGAAGAAGATATAGGAGATTGTAAGCCGCTCTCTGATTCAGAGAGAAGGACGGGGTATAAATCTGCAGTCTTCTTCTACTTGGATGGCAGACCACCGGGGAAGTCCTGGGTCACTATGCCAAGGCAGGCAATAGCAAATCACCTCTGAGCACCTCTTGCCACGGAAACCCTAGGGGATCACCATCAGTCAGTTGCTACTTGCTGGCAAAACAACCCCCCATCACAAATCTGCTGTTTCCCTATCCCACAGTGCCCTCTTCAACGTCTCCTCCCCAAGCAGTTTGCAACGAAGGCCTTTTGCAGGGAACTGGTCTTGTGAGCAGCCCAAACTGCCCCACCTGCAGACACCAGCCGTGGGGGGGGAACACCCCCACCATGAGGGGACAGCCTGAACCGAAGTCACTTCGCAAACGGAGACGTGACCCATCCTGTGAGGAAAGGACTCAACAGTAACATAATGAAGAGCTGGCGGGGAGCGTGCTTCCATTTTCCAGACAATGGTTTGCTTCACTGTCTGGGGATGAAGATTGACAGCTCTTCTAAGTGGAAGTAGTTGGAACACACATTTGCTGCCTGGAACGCGAAGCGCAGGATCCAACACACGTCTCTTCAAATGTCTCTTTTGACAACAACTTGAGCACGCCTCCATCGTCCTCCTCCCAAATCGCTGGTTCAGAATTTCCGTGTTTCTCGAGAAAGGAAGCTAAGAACGCTTCCAGCGCATAAGTAAATAATTTTTTTTCCCAGCCGGTTGTTCTCCAATACAGTTTCATGTTAACTTTTGGAATCTCCCCCGCCTTTCCCCCCCCCCCCCCCGCCTACAGCTTCTTTGGGAAACTGAGCTATGGTTTTAATCTGTGCCTGGCAGGCAGGACTTGGGAAGGTCCCGCCTTTTCCTGTCTCTGTCTTGCAGCGATAGGAGATGTCCCTGGCTAGTGAAGGCAGCCCCCAGGAATCGGCCGCCCTCTTGCAGACTTGAACTCAAGGGACCTCTTTCGCTGGGGAGAAGGTGGTGGTGACCACGGGGCACTGCTTCAACCCCACCCAGAGGTCCAAGTGTACAGACAATTCAGGAAGCGTGAGGAGCTGGACTGCAGTTCCTGGTGCTTCCAGACCATTCACGTCTCTAGTACTGAGTCTCACTTTTTGTTCCTGAAACTCTTTTGGGTGCCAAGACTCCATCCTGGAGCATAAAACTGAAGGAAAGAGTGGAGTGGAGCACGTGCAAAGTTCTTCCTGCAGGGAAGAAGATGATGAAGAAGAAATGTTTTTTTAATACCCTGCTCTTTACTACCCAGAGAGCCCCGTGCCGCAGAGTGTTAAAGCTGCAGTACTACAGTCCTAAGCTCTGCTCATGATCTGAGTTTGATCCCTGGTGGAAGCTGGGTTTTCAGGTAGCCAGCTCCAGGTTGACTCAGCCTTCCATCCTTCTGAGGTCGGTAAAATGAGACCCCAGCTTGCTGGGGGGAAAGTGTAGATGACTGGGGAAGGCAAGGGCAAACCACTCGTGTCACGGCCGGGACTGCCGCCAACGCCACCCTCAATCCCCCCAAACTGAGGCAGACCCCCTGGCCCACCCGCTGAAGCCCCGCAACCCCACCACACGCCGCCGACAGTCCCCAGCACCCCCACCTACCCTGGAAGAAGAGGCACTGGGAGGTCGGGAGCCACCCCGCAGCCAAGTCCACCGTTGCCTCGCCATCCTGGGGCCCCCGCAAACAGCCGCAGAACCAGAAGCGGAGGCGAGGAGAAGTTGGACCAGCGGGAGCGGATGGCAACACTCCCAGAAGAACAGCTGGCCGCCATCAGCCCTCAGCAGGGGAGGAAGCCGCTGGACGTCTTCACCCTTAAAGGGAGGTGGGGCTGGGGAGGTGGCCAGTGGAGGGGAAGGCAGGAAGATTGAGAGGGGGATAAAAGGAGGGATGGAGGGCCAGTCGGAGGTCGGTGAGGACTAAGGAGTGGTACTGGAGCCAGAAGAAGATCAAGTCCTACTGAGAATGAGAAAGCGAGTGTGGGCTTGCAGCTGTAGGCCAGCCAGAGGGGTGATAGGGTGAAGCAACCCAGCCCACCACCCTACCCTGAGACCTCCCGGCATTCCCAGGGAGAGTGCCCAGGAAACCCTGGGCGATGGCAGCCCTAGGGGCGGAGCCCCCAGACCAGGTGGGGCATGACACCCATAAAAAGTCTGCCATGAAAACGTGAAAGCAACGTCACCCCAGAGTCGGAAACGACTGGTGCTTGCACAGGGGACCTTTCCTTTTCTTTCCTTTACTACCCAAAGGAGTCTCAGAGTGGCTTACAATCTCCTTCCCTTCCTCTCTCTGCAACAGACACCCTGTGAGGTAGGTGGGGCTGAGAGAGCTGTGACTGACACCAAGCCACCCAGCAGGCTTCATGTGGAGGACGAGTGGGAAATCAAACCCAGTTTCTCCAGATCAGAATCCTCCTCTCTTAACTGCTACACTGCCCTGGCTGGCTCTCTGTGTCAGCCTCCACTTGGGGATTGGCAACCCTATGTGCGTCTTGCTTATATGGGTGATCAGCAGGAACTCAGTTGCATGTTAGGCCACACCTCCCAGATGTAGCCAATCCTCCAAGAGGTTCCAGGGCTCTTCGTACAGGTCCTACTGTAAGCTCCAGGAGGCCTGGCTCCATCAGGGGTGTGTGGCCTAATATGCAAAGGAGTTCCTGCTACAAAAAAGAGCCCTGGTGACCAGCAGGCCACACGAAATACAGACCCTGTTTGAGATGAGACACTTGTCCTGTAGTTTCGGACACCTTTCGGCAGGGCTGGGTTAGCAATTAGGCCAAGTAGGCACTGGCCTATGAGCCCCCACACCTTTAGGGGCCCCAGGCCAGCTCCCCCCTCCCCCGCACCCCGCAGCTTGCAGCCCTCCCAGCCTGCGTGTGCAGCCAGCAATTGAGCTGCTCTTCGCTTGACCTGCCTGGTGCTGGCATCCTCGCCAAGTTTGCCTCTCTCTGCCTCTCCCCTGCAGCTTTGTCAAAGGGGCTTTTGGGGAAGTGCCTGCCGGCTGCAGCAGGGACAACGGGCGGTGGGGCAGTCCTGAGATTTTGACTGCCCAGGGGCCTCCGCAGGGTTTAATCCGGCACTGCCTTTCGGTGCACGCTGCCAGCTGACGTGGAACAGCTCCTCCTGCGTCCTGCACTGGTCTTCTGGAGCTTTGCCCCCACTGCTTCATCTCTCCCAGATAGAGGCTGCCCCACTTGGGTGGCCTCGGTGATGAAGGGAGAGAAGAATCCCTCTGGCTCTGAATGAAGTTGTGGTGTGAAATAATCCTCGGAATGACAATCCGTTGATTTATGGGCTGAGAAAGGCCTCTTTCCAGGACTGAAGGAATCTGTAGCACGGCAGCCGGCAAGGAAATCTTGGGGGATGGTAGTCTGGGAGTTTGTCAGCTACAGCCGGAGGGAAAGGAGTGGTGGTGTTTAGGGATTTAGAAAGAGGGAGGCTGTGACTGTTGGAAGGCTGGGCACAACAGAAAAGGTGGAGGAGGAAGAGGAAGAAAAGGAGGAAGAGGAGGAGGAAGAAGATTTATATCCCACCCTCCACTCTGAGTCTCAGAGCAGCTCACAACCTCCTTTATCCTCCTTCCCCACAACAGACACCCTGTGAGGTAGGTGGGGCTGAGAGAGCTCTCCCAGAAGCTTCCCTTTCAAGGACAACCTCTGCGAGAGCAATGGCTGACCCAAGGCCCTTCTAGCAGCTGCAATGTAAGAGTCCACACACTTAACCACTACACCAAACAACTGAGAATTCGGGCAGAGCATCGAGGTCTGTTATGACTGATCTTGAGCAGCTGAGGAACGAAGCTATCCACGTTGATTTCTGAATAAATCCACTTGCATCTGTGGCTAAAACGACGTAATAAAGAAGTAACAGTGAATATTTTAGGGTTTTTTGGGGATATAAGACATCATCAAGTTGCAGCCAACGTATGGTGACTCTGTAGCGCTGTCAAGGCAAAAGACGTCCAGAGGTGGTTCGCCATTGCCTACCTCTGCGTAAGGGCACGAGCTAAACCATAAATCATGATTCGTGATAAAAAGGGCTAATTTGCAGTTCGTTCCAAACTGGTTCATCTGATTCTGTCCACCGAACATGAAACGAACCAGCCGTTTTTCTTGGCATGTTGTTTGGTTCGTGTTTCCAGCATGATTCCCCAGCCCCTGTGCTGCGGCTCAGCTCTCCCAGTGAAACTGACTAGACAACACAGCTCTGCCCTCCCCTGCCTCCTGGAAACTATCTCAGAGTCGGAGCAACTGCCCCACCGCCCGTTGTCCCTGCTGCAGCCGGCAGGCACTTCCCCAGAAGCCCCTTTGACAAAGCTGCAGTTTCACTGGAAAGTGAACAGAAGCACAGGGGCCTGGAGAGGAGCTGTAGCATCTAGTCAGTTTCCAACTTCATGGGGGTGAAACCAACCAGAGGCTGCGGGGCGGCTTCCCTTTCTTTCCCCAGCTTGACATACTCCAAGAGCAGTTCGCTGGGGGCACCTGCTTTGGGGGGCCGTAGCTCAGCCCCCTGAAATCCAATTTGCATCGAACTTGGAGAGCAGGTAGAGGGGAGTCCGCTGAAGAGTTTACTATAAGTCTGGCACATCTAGCCTACTTGGAGACTGTTCTACACCTTCCTGAACCGAATGAACTGATGAGCCATGAATTGTTCGGGAAATTGAAAAAACACAAAACAAACAGAACCGCTGATTTGGGCAAGTAAGTGAAACACAAAATGAAACGAACCACCATTTTCGCATTCCATGTCCATTCTTACCTTGGATACTGTTGGTGCTCTCCTGTCCAAGTATTGATCAAAGCTGACTCTGCTTCGTTTCTGAGATCCGATGCGATCAAGCTAGCTTGGGCTATCCAGGTGATGATATTCAAGGTTACACTCATAATGGCTTTATATTTATATCCCGCCCTTTGGATTTATATCCTGCCCTCTCCAGCCCCACCCACCTCACAGGGTGTCTGTTGTGGGGGAGGAAGGTCAAGGAGATTGTGAGCCACTCTGAGACTCTTCGGAGTGGAGGGCGGGATATAAATCCAATATCTTCTTCTTCTTCTTCTTCTTCTTCTTCTTCTTCTTCTAATAAATAGATCCAAGTGGGCAGCCGTGTTGGTCTGAAGCAACAGAAGAAGGTGGGAGTCCAGCAGCACCTTTAAGACCAACCCAGTTTTATTCAGAACGGAAGCGTTCGTATGCATGCACACTTCATCAGATGACGGAATGGGGTACAGTGAGCAGAGCTACATATAGCCGGTGGACAGTGGTTACACATGCAAAATGGTACAAAATCGTAACTCTGTACCATTTTGCATGCTTAACCACTACCCACCAGCTATATGTAACTCTGCTCACTGTACACCATTCCTTCGTCTGATGACGTATGCATGCATACGAAAGCCTGAGTCTGTCGGGGGAGGGCGGGATATAAATCTGATAAATAAATAATACATTCAGAATAAAACTTGGTCGCTCTTAAAGGTGCTACTGGACTCCAACTCATAATAAATTGTTTCTTTTTAAATAAAAAGGTAAAGGTGGTTCCCTGTGCAAGCACCAGTCATTTTCGACTCTGGGGAGACGTCACATCACAACGTTTTCACGGCAGACTTTTTTACGGGGTGGTTTGCCATTGCCTTCCCCAGTCATCTACATTCCCCGCCCCCCCCCCCCAAGCAAGCTGGATACTCATTTTACCGACCTTGGAAGGATGGAAGGCTGAGTCAACCTGGAGCCGGCTACCTGAACCCAGCTTCCACCGAGATCGAACTCAGGTTGTGAGCAGAGAGTTTGGACTGCAGTACTGTAGCTTTACCACTCTGCGCCACGGGGCTCTTTTCTTTTTAAATTGGGTTACCTTATTTTGAAAAGCAAAAAAGAGGACATGGTTCCCAACTGACTACTTCATGCTGACAAATCTCATTTTAAATACTTCTGCTATTTAAGCTGCAGCTTGCCTCCACCGGGGGAACTCTGGGGCAGAACGGCATCAGCCTCCCAACCCAAGAAGAGGACGTTTTCGTCAGCTGTTGGTTTTTTTAAAACCACAAATGAGGATCGACACAGTAAAGAGGAATCTGGCAACTCTATTTTAAAGAAATAGGAGGAGAGAAGGAAGTGATCTGTCCTGAAACTGGGACTTTTTAAGCTCTGAGTAAAGCTGATCTTGCAGACTCAAAAGCATTATTTCAAGAAAAACTCTGAATGGTGGCGTGAGGCAGAGACAGCTGGTTTGAAAAGCCGTAATCGTTGCTGTGAGTTTTGTGATTGATTGTATAGGTTACTGCCTCTTTAAGACACAACCAAGGGGTGCTATGGGAAAAATGGTGGAAGATGCAAACTCCAGTACAGCAGTGCCGGATTAAACCCTAAGCAGTCAAAATCTAAGGGCCCCCTTGCAAATTATCTCAGAATCGGAGCTCCCGCTGCACTGCCCACGGCCCCTGCTGCAGCCTGCAGGCCCCTTCTCAAAAGCCCCTTTTACTAAGCTGCCGGGGAGAGGCAGAGAGAGGCAAACTTGGCGACGATAGCAGCAGCCACACCAGGCAAGTCGGGCAAAGAGCAGCTCAGTTGCTGGCTGTGCATGGAGGCTGCGAGGGCTGCAAGCAGGGGGAAACGGGGGGGGGAGCTCGCCCGGGGCCCCTAAAGGTGTGGGGGCCCACAGGCCAGTCAGCCATAGCTCTGCCAGAGGTTGTCCTTGAAAGGGCAGCTGCTGTGAGAGCCCTGGTGGGGTGCTGTGAGACGTGGTGGGGTGCAACCACAATGCAGCCCCCAAGCACAACATAGAGGAAAATTCCTTGCAGGTGTTCCTGCAGTTTTAGGGAGGGGGTTAGATGGGACCCATTAGGGCAGGGGTGGCCAAACTTGCTTAACATAAGAGCCGCATAGAATAAAAGTCAGATGTGTGAGAGCCACCAGACATGAACGTCTGATGTCTGAGAGAAGGAAGGGAGGAAAATAGGTGGGGAGGGAGGTGGAAAGAAAGCAACTTGAACTTTAAATGCATTCTCCAAGCTACTGGCTGGCATGGTTTGAAGAAGTGCAGAGTGGGCATATGAATCAGGACCTCCCAGGTCTGATTTGGACACCCTAACCACCAGCTCCTACTAAACACGCTATATTTTAATGTATTTTTCCCTAATGGCAAACTAGAATGATGTTTATAATGCATGCTACATGTTCAAAAGTAAATTAGGTGGACAGGAACACCTCTGGGAAAGGCATGTTCTTAGTATAACCCAGACCTGCAAGCAACAGAGCAATAAGAACATAAGAGAAGCCATGTTGGATCAGGCCAATGGCCCATCCAGTCCAACACTCTGTGTCACACAGTGGCAAAAAATTTTATATATACACACACACTGTGGCTAATAGCCACTGATGGACCTGTGTTCCATATTTTTATCTAAACCCCTCTTGAAGGTGGCTATACTTGTGGCCGCCACCACCTCCTGTGGCAGTGAATTCCACATGTTAATCACCCTTTGGGTGAAGAAGTACTTCCTTTTATCCGTTTTAACCTGTCTGCTCAGCAATTTCATCGAATGCCCACGAGTTCTTGTATTGTGAGAAAGGGAGAAAAGTACTTCTCTTTCTCCATACCATGCATTATCTTGTAAACCTTTATCATGTCACCCCGCAGTCGACGTTTCTCCAAGCTAAAGAGTCCCAAGCGTTTCAACCTTTCTTCATAGGGAAAGTGTTCCAGCCCTTTAATCATTCTAGTTGCCCTTTTCTGGACTTTCTCCAATGCTATAATATCCTTTTTGAGGTGCAGCGACCAGAACTGCACACAGTACTCCAAATGAGACCGCACCATCGATTTATACAGGGACATTATGATACTGGCTGATTTGTTTTCAATTCCCTTCCTAATAATTCCCAGCATGGCGTTGGCCTTTTTTATTGCAAACGCACACTGTCTTGACATTTTCAGTGAGTTATCTACCACGACCCCAAGATCTCTCTCTTGGTCAGTCTCTGACCAGCTTCCATTTATTGCCTTATGACACTCTCACCATCATTCTCCCATTCTGACATGTGACTATTTTGTTGGTTTCCTAAGCAAACGCTATCCAGACCAAATGTTCTTTCAGTTTGTTAATTTCACTATGAGTTGTTTTTTTCCTAAACGAAAACCTCCGTATTCAGGTTAAATTGCCGTGTTGGCACTTTGTGACAAATAAGTAGGTTTTGGGTTGCGGTTTGGGCACTCGGTCTCTAAAAGGTTCGCCATCACTGATATAGGAGATTGTAAGCCGCTCTGAGTCTCAGAGAGAAGGGCGGGGTATAAATCTGCAGTCTTCTTCATCATCACCTGGGGCAGGCGGAGAAGCAGTTCTTTTAACGTTGCACACCACGATTATTAAGGCGATTTAATTAACTTTGATTTAATCAACTTTAGTTAAGTGCCTCCTAAGAAATGTAAATGCACCCCTCCCCGTGAAAAAAATCCTGGCTACGAGCCTGTCTATGGTCTCTGTGACCAAGATGCTTTGTAGTTGTTGTTCACATTGTTGAAGTATTATCAATGCAGCAGCCAGCAGAATTTAATAAACAGGTTTGGTGACCAAATATATGTGTAGGTGTCCAAAAGAACAGCGATTGTTCCAACAAGGTTATGTACAATTCAAGGAGAGTGCTACAATGATGAAATAATGAATAGCGGTTATGACAGCAAAGCTGAAACACAGTTCTTCTGCTACATTATTAACAGAAATAAGATTTAAAAACCTTGCCCTCTGATTTTTATTAGGAAGCATTTTAACCGCATGATGCAATCTGTTTCTATGCAGAACATGAAACACATGGGGAAAAGGAAAGGTCCCCTGTGCAAGCACCAGTCGTTTCTGACTCTGGGGTGACGTTGCTTTCACAATGTTTTCACGGCAGACTTTTTACGGGGTGGTTTGCCATTGCCTTCCCCAGTCATCTATGCTTTCCCCCCAGCAAGCTGGGGACTCATTTTGCCGACCTCAGAAGGATGGAAGGCTGAGTCAACCTGGAGCTGGCTACCTGAACCAGCTTTCGCTGGGATCGAACTCAGGTCATGAGCGGAGAGTTCAGACTGCAGTACTGCATTCTGCGCCACAAGGCATGGGTGGGGGGGGGGCCCAGATCCACCATTTGATGCAGCTTTGAAAATGCAATCCTTACATCAATGCTTAATGAGCAGGGCAAATATTCAGGCCTCAGTGGTCGACGGGGTTGCAGTGGAAAAGGAAAGCTACCCATTAAAGATAAGGATCATCACCAGAAGTCATGAATGGGCAGATAACTGTGAGGCCAGCCACATTAAGGGCAGATTAAGTGGGATGAAGGTGGTGACAGGATGCAAGATTTTTGGATATCTTTAAGCATCAGCAGTAGAAAAGAGCAAGCTCCAGCAGCATCTTATGGACTAATGGAATCTGTGCTCACTTCTCCAGATACAGCTAGAACATGAGTCCATCTGTCCTTATATCTTCAAGGGTGGAGGGATTTCAGATGCCCAATGTCAATAGCAGGCAAATGACAACAGCAGGTGAATGACAATACAAGGTGTGACTGGATTAGGTGTGATATGCAGAGGGGTAGCAGGCCTGGAGAAATCAGCATTGGTAATGAAACAGGAAACCTGGGTCTTGATTCAGTCCAAGAGGATGCATTCTCTTGCGCTTCATTATCAGTTGCAATTCAGCAGTCTCTCTTTCCAATCTCCCTTTGAAGCTCCTTTGTAAGAGCACTTCCTTTAGGTCGGCAACTGAACGACTTGGAAAGTTAAAATGTCCCAACAGTGGGGTTTTTTTGATGTTGTGGTTTCTAACGTCAGACTGCTGTCCATTTATTCTCTGTTGTAGGGACCGTCCTGTTTGTCCAATGTAGCAATATGTGAATGATTATTTACTTACACTATTTATAGTTTGCCTTCCTCACTGGGACTCAAGATGGATTCACGGTACATTCAATAGAGTGGGACATCCAAAAAACAAAGCGACAGGGTTCACCTTGTAGAGATCTGGAAATCAACCAGAAGTGAAGCCATATTATTAGCACGGTGTTAGATAGGATAATACCTGTAGTTTGGTGTAGAGAGCTAGTATGGTGTAGTGGTTAAGTGTGCGGACTCTTATCTGGGAGAACCGAGTTTGATTCCCCACTCCTCCACTTGCACCAGCTGGAATGGCCTTGGGTCAGCCAGAGCTCTTGCAGGAGTTGTCCTTGAAAGAGCAGCTTCTATGAGAGCTTTCTCAGCCCCACCTGCCTCACAGGGTGTTTGTTGTGGGGGAGGAAGGTAGAGGAGATTGTGATCGCTCTGAGACTCAGAATACAGGGTGGGATATAAATCCATCATCATCATCACCTTCTTCTTCTTCGTAGCTATTGTAGATTTGATTTCTACATGCCAATTTTTAAAAAAATGGTGCTTTGGCAGCAGCTGCCACCACAAACAAGGATCTTCACTATGTGGTTGCCATTTTGTGGCTGCCATTTTGTGGTTGTCCCACCAAGCTGTGTCAGAATTCCAAAAGTAGCCACAGGCTCATAAAGGTTGGGGACCCCTGCTTAAGAAGCCGGGCTTGGAGGAGAGCACATGCCAACACGCCTCTCTCAGCTTCCTTGGTCTGCAATCCAGGAAGGCAAGAGCCCCGTGCCTGTGTGGCCCAGATGCTAACAGGCCATGGACTACTAGTCATGGCCCGGGGGCTGGAAACCCCTGCTCTGTGAGGTCACCTTAAGTCAGGTTGGGAGGCATTGATTAAACACCGCCAAGTAGACAAGCTGGAATGGGTCCAGAGGAGAGTGATGAAGATGGTGAGGGGTCTGGAGACCAAGCTATGAAGAAAGGCTGAAGGAGCTGGGCATGTTTAGCCTGGAGAGGAGGAGGCTGAGAGGTGATATCATCACCATCTTCAAGTACTTGAAGGGCTGTCATCTAGAGGAGGGTGCGGAATTGTTTTCTGTGGCTCCAGAAGGTAGGACCAGAACCAGTGGGTTGAAATTAAATTCCGCAGGGCCTGCAAGACCACCCTTTTTAAATTAGCTTATGAATAACTGAAAATCCGCCATCAGCATCAACTAGAAGAGTGTCAAGGATAGCGTCATAAAATGTTTTAGTTAATTGTTTTAATTCAGGCTTTTAAGGTTAGTTTAATGTTAATTTAATGTTTCTAGTGTAACTGTTTTATTGTTGGTGCACCATTGGTCACCGTATTGTTAGCCGCCCTGAGCCTGCTTCGGCGGGGGAGGGCGGGGTACAAATAAAATTTATTATTATTATTATTATTATAAATCAAGAGTTTCCGGCTCAACATTAGGAAGAACTTCCTGACCGTTAGAGCGATTCCTCAGTGGAACAGGCTTTCTCGGGAGGTGGTGGGCTCTCCTTCCTTGGAGGAGGCTAGATGGCCATCTGACAGCAATGACGATCCTGTGAATTTAAGGGGAGGTGTTTGTGAGTTTCCTGCATGCGCAGGGGGTTGGACTAGATGACCCTGGAGGTCCCTTCCAAATCTATGGTTCTATGTCCAGCATCACCTTGAAAGACACGAGGCAGGGCTGCTCATTAGTGGACAGCTATAACGAGCCCCACAATCGATGGGAAATTCTGATCCTGGATCTCCTGCACGACGTCTAGTTGAGTGCTTAAAAATAATGGACCATCTCCAGCCTCAGAATGGCCCGAGGGAGGGGATGGGGGCTATGAATTCGCTGTGTTCGCATCAAACTGAATTTATCTGTGTTGTGAAATCCGAGATCTTTTGTTTAAACCCAGTTTTACTGAAAATCAGACGTGTGATGATCCTCATGGTCTTATCGAGGAACTTGTCTGTTCAGTTTTGCTCTCCAAAAAACCTTATGACTTCTTAGAAATGCTGGTGTGAGTCAGTCTTCCAATGAAATACTGCTGGGAAATGCACTGTGACCAGTGCTGACTCTGCTTAGCTTCTGATGAGGTCGGGCCCGCCGGGGAATTGCCAGGTCAGGGTAGCCGGTGCTTGATGTAACTGAATGCGGACCCTACAACACTCAACACGACTCTTTGCGGACCTAGGGTGGCCATAATAGCTGGAGGCCAGCCAGGGACACCTTGAGGGGGGAGTGATGTAAGTGTGTGTGTGCAAAGCACGCGCGCCGCCGGAAACAGGAAGTGACGTCACTTCCGGTGACGTCATGCCACCGCCGGAAACAGGAAGTGACATCACTTCCCCCGAGCCCTGCCGCCATAAGCCTCAAGGGGGCTCATTTTGCGGCATCTCCCGGCGGGAGGGTGGCACCCGCACGGGACACATATCAAATGAAAGAGGGGGCGCAGGGCTATCAGAAACAGCCGGCGGAGGGAGTCGGGAGCCCACCCCACTGGGGGATCCACACCCCGAAAGTGATGAAGGTGGTGCAGATAGAAGGAAGGAGGGAGGGAAGGAGGGAGGAAGGAAGGAAGAAAGGAAGGAAGGAAGGAAGGAAGGAAGGAAGGAAGGAAGGAGGGAGGGAAGGAAGGGAGGAGGGAGGGAATGAGGGAAGGGAGGAGGGAGCGAGGAAGGAAGGAAGGAAGGAGGGAGGGAAGGAAGGGAGGAGGGAGGGAATGAGGGAAGGGAGGAGGGAGGGAGGAAGGAAGGCGGGAGGGAGGAAGGAGGGAGGAAGGAAGAAAGGAAGGAAGGTGGGAAGGAAGGAAGGAAGGAAGGAAGGAAGGAAGGAAGGAAGGAAGGAAGGAGGGAGGGAAGGAGGGGAGGAAGGAAGGAAGGAAGGAGAGAAGGAAGGAGGGGAGGAAGGAAGGAGGGAGGGAGGGAAGGAGGGGAGGAAGGAGGGAGGGAGGGAAGGAGGGAGGGAGGAAGGAAGGAAGGAAGGAAGGAAGGAGGGAGGGAGGAGGAAGGAAGGAAGGAGGGAGGGAAGGAGGGAAGGGAGGAAGGAAGGAAAGAAGGAAGAAAGGAAAAAAGGAAGGAGGGAGGGAAGGAAGGAGGGAGGAAGGAAGGAAGGAGGGAGAAAGGAAGGAGGGAGGGAAGGAAGGAGGGGAGGAAGAAAGGAAGGAGGGAGGGAGGGGAGGAAGGAAGGAAGGAGGGAGGGAAGGAGGGGAGGAAGGAAGGAAGGAAGGAGGGAAGGAAGAAAGGAAGGAGGGAGAAAGGAAGGAAGGAAGGAGGGAGGAAGGAGGGAGGAAGGAAGAAAGGAAGGAAAGCCGGCCGTCCCCTCCCACCAGCCGCCCCCTCCCCCGCTTTCGGCCCCCTCCCTCCCTGCCTGGGGGGGGCTTACCTTTTCCAGGGCGTGGGTGGCCTCCCCTCCGGGCGGGCGGGATGGCCAGGAGGCGCAGCGGCGGCTGGTGCTGCTGGCAGGGCTGGCGGCGGCTGAGGAGGCGGCCGAGCCCACCGACCCGGGGCCTCCCGCCATGCTGCCGCCGCTGCAGGTGCCGCCGGCCCGCCTCCCGCTTCAGCCACGGCCTCCGCCGCCACCTCTGCCGCCGCCGGGGCCCTACGCATGCGCAGAGCCCGCCACACCGCCGTGCGCACGCGCAGGGACGCTGGCTCCCTCACTCGCCGCCTTCCCCGCCCGCGCGGCCCGCCGGCTAAACCGGGACTTCTAATGGTCCCGGTATAGCCAGTCCGGGAGGCGGGAATTGGGGGCCAGACTTTCCCGGGTGACCGGGATGGTCTGGCCACCCTAGCGGACCCCCACATGGTGCCCATGGCCACCATGGTACCTAACAACACTTTTCTTGGTACCCACCACCGAGTGCCTTTAGAAAGTGGACAGGTGGATGTAGTTTGGTATTGTGGTTAAGTGAGCAGACTCCTATCTGGGAGAACCGGGTTTGATTCCCCACTCCTCCACTTGCACCTGCTGGCATGGCCTTGAGTCAGCCATAGCTCTTGTAGTTGTTGTCCTTGAAAGGGCAGCTTTTGTCAGAGCTCTCTCAGCCCCACCCACCTCACAGGGTGTCTGTTTTTTTGGGGGGGGGGAGATAAAGGAGATTGTGAGCCGCTCTGCAATTCAGAGTGGAGGGTGGGGTATAGATCTATGGTCTTCTTCTTTTTCCCAGGGAGCCCCGTGGCGCAGAGTGGTAAAGCTGCCGTAGTGCAGTCCAAGCTCTCTGCTCACGACCTGAGTTCCTTTTCTACTGCAACCCGGTCGACCACTGAGGCCTGAATATTTGCCCTGCTCATTAAGCATTGATGTAAGGATTGCATTTTCAAAGCTGCATCAAATGGTGGATTTGAGACCCCCCCCCCTCCCATGCCTTGTGGCGCAGATTGGTAAAGCTGCAGTACTGCAGTCTGAACTCTCCGCTCACGACCTGAGTTTGATCCCAGCGAAAGCTGGTTCACGTAGCCGGCTCCAGGTTGACTCAGCCTTCCATCCTTCCAAGGTCGGTAAAATGAGTCGCCAGCTTGCTGGGGGGAAAGTGTAGATGACTGGGGAAGGCAATGGCAAACCACCCCGTAAAAAGTCTGCCGTGAAAACGTTGTGAAAGCAACGTCACCCCAGTGTCGGAAACGACTGGTGCTTGCACAGAGGACTACCTTGACCTTTTTCTTTTGCCCAGCATGGCTTCTGAGTGGCCCCTGAAGATCTGATCGGCAGTGCAGAAGTTTTAAAGTAGCTTCAGCAGCTGCTGCCACAAGAAGCTTTTACTGCGTCCCTGAAAAGAAGCTGCGTGGGAGCAAGATTCTTAACCTGTTCGTTTCAAAAGGCATCCTGTTCAGCGCAGCTTTTGCCTGAGATGTTGGAGTTACTACTGGAGCAAAGTTTGAGTCCAGGGGTTCTTTTCAGACTAACAATTCAAGGTATAATCTTTCGTGGGCGTGCATACTTCTCCAGAAGCAGAACAAAGTTTGCCTCCAGAGGCACGTTTAAAACCAGGGGTGGCCAAATTTGCTTAATGTAAGAGCCACATAGAATAAGCATCAGAGGTTTGAGAGCCACAAGGCATGAATGTCAGTTATTTGAAAGCAGGCAGGCAGGAAGATGGGAGAGGGAGGAGAGAGGTGGAAAGAAAGTAACTTTAAATGCATTCTCCAAGCTACTGGCTTGCTTGGCTCGGAGAAGTGATTAAAAGAGAGAATGCCTTTTCCAAGCTGGCCGATGGGGTGGTGGGGGCTTTGAGAACTACACGATATGTCTGAAAGAGCCCACATGTGGCTCCTGAGCCACGGTCTGGCCACCCGTTTAAGACCAACAAAGTTTTATCCGTGGTTTAAGTTTTTGTATGCAAGTATTTGAAGATGTGCGCGCGCACGCAAAAGTGAATATCCAGAATGCAACTCTGTTGGTCCTAAAGGCGCCCCGGTCTCTGGACTCTACTTGGTTCTGCTGCTTCAAGTTCAGACCCACATGGCTCTCCACCTGGATCCAGCCCCTTAGAGACCAACATCATTTTGGGGAGTATGAAGGATGGTGTCTCAAAACCTTCTCTGTTCAATAGGGGCCTGTCTGTAGTAGCAAGAAAGAGCAAGGGTCTAGCCTAGGGGTGGCTAAACTGCAACTCGGGAGCCACATGTGGTTCTTTCACACATGTTGTGCGGCTCTCAAAGCCTCCACCACCGTCAGCTGGCTCGGAAAAGGCATTTGTCTATTTAAATCACTTCTTTGAGCTACTTTGGTTAAGTGTGCGAACTCTTATCAGGGAAAACCGGGTTTGATTCCCCACTCCTCCACGTGCACCTGCTGGAATGGCCTTGGGTCAGCCATAGCTCTGGCAGAGGTTGTCCTTGAACGGGCAGCTGCTGTGAGAGCCCTCTCAGCCCCACCCACCTCACAGGGAGTCTGTTGTGGGGCGAGAAGATATAGGAGATTGTAAGCCGCTCTGAGTCTCTGATTCAGGGAGAAGGGCGGGGTATAAACCTGCAACTCTCCTTCTTTCTTCTCCAAGCCAAGCCAGCCAGCCACTTGGAGAACGCATTTAAAGTTGCTTCCTTTTTGCCTCTTCCCTCCCTCCCCCTCCCCATTTGCCTTCCTTCCCTCCTTCCTCGCCTGGCAGCTCTCGAACGTTCATGTCTTGTGGCTCTCAAACATCTGATGTTTATTTTATGTGGCTCTTACATTTGCCTACGCCTGGTCTAGCAGCACCTTCCAGACGACGGAAGCTGGTGCAAAGGAAGAAGCTGCTCACTTCTTCCGAAGAATCCGAGATGACAGAGAGCAGGGGCTCCCAGAAGCTCCTCCCCCTGCTGCCACTCATCTTGTTAGCCTTGAAGGTGCCCCGGCCTCTTCTTGCTCTTGCCCACTTCTTTGTTCGAGGAGGCTTTTCTGCATAATCTGACGTTATTTACTCCCCTTAATAAAACCCTGCCTGGTCGCCCATTTTACTCGGGAACATTCCTGCAGGTCTCTGGCCACGCTCTCCGGGCTTGATAAGCAGTATTTCATTACTGCTGCCCTGCAAGTTCTCCTGCCCTGCAGCACTCCCCTCCCCTCCACCTGTACACTGCAGAAGACAGGCAGCGGCCAGGAAGCTGCGGCGCAGGGCAGTCCGGCTGCGGTTAGGAGTCTTGTGACGGGAGGAGGGCGAGATCCCCTTGCCCAGCGGTCGCGCTTGCCCAGGGGTGCGCCAACAATGTTGCTCGTGCGTCTCGACGCGAGCCCGCCAGAGTTTCATCTCATTGCCTCCGCCGCATCTGCTTGCATTCGGGACAGAGCAAGCAAGCGCGGCGCCCGGCTGCCTGGAGGAAGGCGGGAATTCCAGCCCCAGCAAGGCAGAAGCGGGCTGAGCTCTCCCGGACCTTGCAACGGCAAAGCTTTGCAAAGCGTTCGGTGCAATTCACCATTGCAAGCGTGCAATTCACCACTGCAAATGCAATTCACCATTGCAAGCGTGCAATTCACCACTGCACCGCGCCGGCTTTTGCTCTGGGGCTTCTTCGTGCAACCTCCCCGTTCAGTCCCAAAAGAGCCCACCGGGCCTGGATCGCGGCGTTCCGGTCCCCGAGTCCCGTCCAAGCGGCGGAGGAAGGCGTGGAGGAGCCCGCGCGCGCCCGCCTCTCCCCCTCTCCGCGCGCCGGCCCGTCCGCAACCCCTCTTCCTCTCCGCGCGCTTCTTGTTTTGTTGTCCTGACTGGGTCTGCAGCGCGAGCTGGAGGGAGGGCGATGGGCGTGGCCGGGCGCCGGCGCCGACCAATCAGAGGGCCGCATTTTCTTCCCCCCCCCGTCCTCGAGAAGGGCGGCGGGGTCTGCCTGTCTGTGGGCCGGAGGGCGGGGCGGGGCCGAGGGGCGTGGCCGGGACGTGGCGCGGGGCGGGGCCTAACCCGAGCGGCCCGCGGGCGCCTCTCTCGGGGTCTGTGAGGGGCGCTGAGGCGGCGGGACCAGGACGGGACAATGGCGGCGGCGGCGCTCACGGCCTTCCCTCACAGGCGCCCCCCGGCTTGGACGGCGGCTGCGGCGGGGCTGGCCCTCTTCCTGCTCCTCGCCCTGCCTCAGGCGACGACGGGTGAGTGGCTCGGACGGAGAGGAGAGGAGAGGAGAAGAGAGGAGAAGCGGCCGCCGGCTGCCCTCCCGCCTTCTTCTTCCCCCTCAGGCAACATGGCGCTGCTGCCGCGGAGGGGACGGCCCGCGCGAGGGCGGCGGCGGCGGCGGAGCGGTCCCGCTTCGGGGCTCTTTCGCTCCCGGCTGGCGGGCGAGGCGGAGGGACACAAAGCGCGAGGAGGCGGCGGCGGTCCCACTCCTCCCCCCCTCCCCGCAGCCGCCGGCCGCTCTTTGTGTCCCGCAGCCTCGCCTGCCACTTGGCCTGAAGTAAGTTGCCCGCGCGCTGGAAACTCTCCTCCCGGGACCACGCCGCGTGGAGGAGCATCTCAGGGGAGGGAGGAAGAGAGGCTCAGTGGGGGAGCGTCTCCTTGGGAAGCAGCAGGTCCCAGGTTCAATCCCCGGCATCTCCCACTAAAAAGGGTCCAGGCGAGGAGGCGTGAAAAACCTCAGCTGGAGACCCTGGAGAGCCGCTGCTGGTCCCGGTGGACAAGACTGATTCAGTAGAAGGCAGCTTCATATGTTCATATATATGATATTTTAGGGGAGGGACAGTGGCTCAGTGGGGGAGCATCTGCTTGGGAAGCAGAAGGTCCCAGGTTCAATCCCTGGCATCTCCAAAAAAGGGTCCAGGCAAATAGGTGTGAAAAACCTCAGCTTGAGACTCTGGAGAGCAGGGGAGGGACAGTGGCTCAGTGGGGGAGCATCTGCTTGGGAAGCAGAAGGTCCCAGGTTCAATCCCCGGCATCTCCAAGAAAGGGTCCAGGCAAATAGGTATGAAAAACCTCAGCTTGAGACCCTGGAGAGCCACTGCTGGTCCTGGTAGACAAGACTGATCCAGTAGAAGGCAGCTTCATATGTTCATATATATGATATTTTAGGGGAGGGACGGTGGCTCAGTGGCCGAGCATCTGCTTGGGAAGCAGAAGGTCCCCGGTTCAATCCCTGGCATCTCCAACTCAAAAGGGTCCAGGCAAATAGGTGTGAAAAACTTCAGCTTGCGACCCTGGAGAGCCACTGCCAGTCAGGGAAGGGACGGTGGCTCAGTGGTCGAGCATCTGCTTGGGAAGCAGGAGGTCCCAGGTTCAATCCCCGGCATCTCCCACTAAAAAGGGTCCAGGCAAGGAGGCGTGGAAAAGATTTGCTGGAGAGCCGCTGCCAGTCTGAGTAGACAAGACTGATTCAGTAGAAGGCAGCTTCATATGTTCATATATATGATATTTTAGGTGAGGGTCGGTGGCTCAGTGGGGGAGCATCTGCTTGGGAAGCAGGAGGTCCCAGGTTCAGTCCCCGGAATGGAAATAGGTGTGGAAAACCTCAGCATGACCCCAGAGAGCCACTGCCGGTCCGAGTAGACAAGACTGACTTTGATGGACCAAAGGGGCCTGATTCAGTAGAAGGCAGCTTCAGGAAGGGATGGTGACTCAGTGGTCGAGCATCTGCTTGGGAAGCAGCAGGTCCCAGGTTCAGTCCCCGGCATCTCCCACTAAAAAGGGTCCAGGCGAGGAGGCGTGGAAAACATCTGCTGGAGAGCCGCTGCCAGTCTGAGTAGACAAGCCTGATTCAGTAGACGGCAGCTTCATATGTTCATATATACGATATTTTAGGGGAGGGTCGGTGGCTCAGTGGGGGAGCATCTGCTTGGGAAGCAGGAGGTCCCAGGTTCAGTCCCCGGAATGGAAATAGGTGTGGAAAACCTCAGCATGACCCCAGAGAGCCACTGCCGGTCCGAGTAGACAAGACTGACTTTGATGGACCAAAGGGGCCTGATTCAGTAGAAGGCAGCTTCAGGAAGGGATGGTGACTCAGTGGTCGAGCATCTGCTTGGGAAGCAGCAGGTCCCAGGTTCAGTCCCCGGCATCTCCCACTAAAAAGGGTCCAGGCGAGGAGGCGTGGAAAACATCTGCTGGAGAGCCGCTGCCAGTCTGAGTAGACAAGCCTGATTCAGTAGACGGCAGCTTCAAATGTTCATATATATGATATTTTAGGGGAGGGCTCAGTGGTTGAGCATCTGCTTGGGAAGCAGCAGGTCCCAGTTTCAATCGCCGGCATCTCCCACTAAAAAGGGTTCAGGCAGGAAAATAGGTGTGAAAAACCTCAGCTGGAGAGCTGCTGCCAATCCGAGTAGACAAGACTGACTTTGATGGACCAAAGGGGTCTGATTCAGTAGAAGGCAGTTTCAGGAAGGGATGGTGACCCAGTGGTCGAGCATCTGCTTGGGAAGCAGCAGGTCCCAGGTTTAGTCCCCCACATCTCCCACTAAAAAGGGTCCAGGCAAGGAGGCATGGAAAACATCTGCTGGAGAGTAGACAAGACTGATTCAGTAGAAGGCAGCTTCATATGTTCATATATATGATATTTTATGGGAGGGTCGGTGGCTCAGTGGTCGAGCATCTGCTTGGGAAGCAGAAGGTCCCCGGTTCAATCCCCGGCATCTCCCACTAAAAAGGGTCCAGGCAAGGAGGCGTGGAAAACATTTGCTGGAGAGCCGCTGCCAGTCTGAGTAGACAAGCCTGACTTTGAGGGACCAAAGGGGGTCTGCTTCAGTAGAAGGCAGCTTCATAAGTGTTAGGGAGGGACTGTGGCTCAGTGATAGAGCATCTGCTTGGGAAGCAGGAGGTCCCAGGTTCAATCCCCAGCATCTCCCGCTAAAAAGGGTTCAGGCAGGAAAATAGGTGTGAAAAACCTCAGCTGGAGAGCTGCCGCCGGTCCGAGTAGACAAGACTGACTTTGATGGACCAAAGGGGTCTGATTCAGTAGAAGGCAGCTTCATATCTTCCTTCTTTCTTTGGGGAGGGAGGGTGGCTCAGTGGTTGAGCATCTGCTTGGGAAGCAGAAGGTCCCAGGTTGAATCCCCGGCATCTCCCACTAAAAAGGGTCCAGGCGAGGAGACGTGGAAAACATCTGCTGGAGAGCCGCTGCCAGTCTGAGTAGACAAGACTGATTCAGTAGAAGGCAGCTTCATATATTCATATATATGGTATTTTAGGGGAGGGCTGGTGGCTCAGTGGCGGAGCATCTGCTTGGGAAGCAGGAGATCCCAGGTTCAGTCCCTGGCATCTCCCACTAAAAAGACATGAAAATAGGTGTGAAAAACCTCAGCATGTGACCCTAGAGAGCCACTGCCGGTCCGAGTAGACAAGACTGACTTTGAGGGACTGCTGCTGCCGCCATGCTATCTCCTTACAAGATTCCCCCCCTTGTCTCCCCTCTGCTCTTTTCTTTGGCCAGATGCTGCTACTGCAGAGCCGCAGATGCATTTCATGTCCGAGGCGGGTGGGGGTGTGTGTGGGATGGATGCTTTTGACCTCCTCCCCTCCGGAAGGGTCAGTGGCCTCTGGCTCTCAGTTGGGCAGCCCCTAATCCCCACCCGGCTTTCCTCCTGGTTCCTGGCCAGCTTGTTGGCGCAGATGTTGAAGACATCCCAAACCCATTGCTTCCCAGGGACTGCAGACTGAGAGTTACAAGACATTAGGGCATTTCTTTGGAGCAGGAGCCTAAATTGACAATGCAAACTATTGAGAATGTTTTCTCTCTCTCTCTCTCTAAGTTTAAAAGATGAATCTTATAAACATAGTTCATATTCAGGCCCGCCAGCAACAGTGTCAGAACAACGTTGCATCCAGTACCTCTGATGTGGTGTAGAAATGTAGAACTGTGCATTGGCAACTGGGACCTTTCGCAGGATTTCTGGGCTTTGCAAAATTGAAACAGAGGGTGCATCTCCTTGTTGCAGTGACTGTGACAGTGAGTCATGAGAAAGCTGGCGAGTTAACTGTGTGGCGTCTTCTCTTTAGGTTAGAACAAATTTGGAGTCCAGTGGCACCTTGAAGACCAACATTGAAAGCTTCCACCCACAAGTAAAGCTTTGTTGGTCTTCAAGGTGCCACTGGAATCAGACTTTGTTCAGTTGCTTCGAACCAGCAGGGGTACCCACTTGAATCTTCTGTGTGGGTTGTAAGTGATTGGAGGCTCACTGGGAAGAAAGTTTGAAGCTCAAATCAAATTGGTTTCTAGGAAAATGTGTGTTTAGGTTTGAAGTTGAAGTGCAGCAATGCTGAGAAATGGGCAGTAATTTTTAAAACATGTTCAGAAAATTGCGTGTGTAGGCGAAAGCTGTTTTGTCTGTTACTGTCATTTGGGAGTGTGATTTCATCTAGTTGATTTTACATTAGAAATGTGTGATTAGTATATAAGAACCTCAGAAGCAGACTATAAAACCAGGTTTCCATTTTTACTTGATTACACCACAGAAATCTGTTGCATTGAGTATGGCCAAATTTGAGGCATGTATACTCATATTTCCTGGCTTCTGTGTACAGAACTCACTGTGCAGTCTGTGTGAACAGATTGCGTGGTAAATATTTTAGATGAAGCATGATCATTTAAATTTGCAGCTTGAATCCTCATGATTTTATATACATTACAAAAATCCATTGGTTCATCGGAGCTTGCATCTTGGACCCTACATTTTATTGCAGAGCTCATATGTTTGTCATTTTGTGACCCCCATGACAGTGCTCAGTGGTAGAATCTGTATGCCTTTGACATGAGGAAACCCCAAATCCATTGTCCAAAGGGGACATTGCTTCCCAGGAACTGCAGATTGAGAGTTGCAAGACGTTAGGGCACCTCTTTGGAGCAAGACCCTAAATTGACAATGCAAATTATTGAGAATGTTCCCCCCCTCTTTTTAAAGTTATAAGATGAATCTTATACACATAGTTCATATTCAGGCTTACCAGCAACAGTATCATAACAATGTTGCATCTAGTATCTCTGATGTGGTGCAGAACTATAGAACTGTGGTATTGATGTTCATGATCTTGATGAATTTTGCAGACCGTTTTTGTTAAGTTTAGCTATAAATTACGTTTACATCTGTGTCCACAAAAAGCACCATAAAAATAATAGATTCAGGTGAGGTGGCATGGCTGTGTCACAAAAGCATTGATCTGAGTTACTAATGTTAGTGGCTTTTACATTAAGACATTCTAAATCCCGATCATACATGCATGCCTTGTGGACTGCATCATAAAAATAGTAGATTAAGCGCCTCTTGTGGCTCAGAAACCTGTTTATGAAGCATGGATCCTGATGGTTTTTTATGTGCAACTGCCTCAGATCCACCATCTAATTATATTGCACTTTGAAGATGGAGTGAATCGTAATAAATAGGATTCTAACATGTTTTTGGCCAGGATCTGAAGCACAGGTCCTCATGCACATTTCTTTTGTGTCCCAGATTCTGTAGTTTAACCATAGTTCACGTGTTTGCCAGCAGATTGCAAAATAAATCATGGATCTCTTGAAATTTTGCAGGGGTTTCACCCTGTTATGCCCGTAGCTAGTGATGTATTATCATTGTTATATACAGGCCA
This sequence comes from Heteronotia binoei, assembly GCF_032191835.1. Classification (NCBI taxonomy): domain Eukaryota; kingdom Metazoa; phylum Chordata; class Lepidosauria; order Squamata; family Gekkonidae; genus Heteronotia; species Heteronotia binoei. The sequence goes on along the minus strand of NC_083232.1, from coordinate 95,869,612 downwards.
TAATTCATTGTTTTTAATGCTCATGTCATGTCTTTCAGCATGAAAATCATGGACCCAGTATGTATTCTAGTATTTCAGTGGCAGAAATCCAGTGTTAATGACAAAGTCCAGGTTGCATTATCGTTGTAGTTTCATACACTTCTCAGATACACACAGGCCTCGGATTCAGCAGGAGCTCACAGAAGCACAGCTTCTGAACCTTTCTGACAGTTCCACCTCCGTCTTCCCACCTTGTCCATTGAATAGTAGGTGCAGCTGCATAACAATCCCTGGATGAGCTCCACCACCTTTTTTTCTACAAAACGACCCCTGCCCATATTATCTAAGCGCTATATTGATGATCCAGTGTGTTGTGTTGTAGTGCTGTAAAGATCTCAGTAAAGGGGATTACATCCTGTTGCATTCTATTTTTCTGGTTGGATCCTAAAATGTTTTATTTATTTCGAAAGTGCAGTGTAAGTATAATACATTATTTAAAAAATCATAACCAACTGAGAATATGATCAGTGCCTGGATGAGATGCTAGCTGGGTGCCCAGTGTATGCTTCTTGGAGGTTCATGGCAGAGAGGAAAAGCAATGACTGATGCAATAATAAAGTCTGTGTCTCTAACCACTGAATTGATCCAATGGAGAGGGGGGATTCTAGAGCTGATGGGATAGCTCCACATCTCATTTGAGGCAGAGCTCCTTCTTCCCTGCCCTTTCAGCAGATTGGAACACCCAGCTCACATATTTTAGTCTTTAATGGACAGAATCATTTTGCACACCTTTTTTACCATAGTCTGGCTTTGTTCTGATATAGGGAATATTCAGGGAGAAACTCTCCCAGCAGATCAGTAGAGGAGCTGTCTAGTATTGAGTATTTGTGGCTAGAAGTCTATTTACTGTTGCTTCCTTATTCTTTACATTTCTGTGCTTTCATTTGCAAAACAAATGAAAGAGCTGACTACATTGATTGGGAAGTAGAAAATGTAGTTTCTGTTGCCGTCTGGCCCCATGCCTTGTTCTGCATAAGATCAGGTTGTTAGGCTTTCTTTTCTGTGTAGAAACAGAAGTAATTCATGATGTGGCATGCCAAAGTGATTCTCAGCAGAACTAACACCTGGCATGGTGTTGTGTAGTTTGAGAAAACAGGTGATGTACTGATGTCAGTCACATACGAGGGCATCCTTTCTACATGGAGCTGGCCATGGTAATATATTTAGCAACTGTTTGAAAAGGCAGAACCTGTATTTTCAATATGTGTAGGTGCCTTTTCCAGGGTTTTTTCTTCTGCAGGGGTTCCACAAACCCCAACAGTGTATGCATAAAAGTAATGTATGCCTTACTTACAGGACATTTATTTAAAAATGCATTTTGTTGACGTATTGACCAGTTGTCCTCACTTACAATTGTTATTGTTTAATTGATAAGCAGATATATTGGTTTTCAGTAGCAGAGAACAGAAAATGTTTCTATCAGTTTTTATGCCATTTTCTGTAAAACGATTTTCCAGTGTATTGCATACATGTATATCACATGTTTTAATTAAACAAATTATAATAGGAATTTGAGAAGTTTTCACAGGTTACACATTTGGTAGGGGAGCAGTGCCCTTTTTTATTGAAGGAGGTTATGAGGGTGGCAGTAGAGTCTGAAGGGCTGGAAAGATTCAAGATTTTTTGGGAAGACTTTTTCCTGTTTTTCCAACAAAAAAACTGGAAATATTGTAGAGCACTGGAGAAAAAACAGAATGAGTGAGATGTTTTAAGCACAAAGTTTTACACATTCAAAGTGTGTGGGTGAAGATTTTTGCTTATATGACAAGTCAGTAGAATTGAAGAATCAGAATTCCTGTAACTACTGTAGACCAGGGATGGGCATGGAAAGCAAAAATTGTGTTTCATTTCATTTTGTGATTTGTTGGGTTGCCTGAATCAGTGGTTCAGTTCATGTTTTCTCAACTTCTCAAACAATTTGTGGTTTGTTTGGTTTGGGAAGGCATAGAATGGCCTCCAAGTGGGCTAGAGATGCCAAACTTATGGCAAACTCTTCAGCAGACTCTTCTTTACCTGCTCTTCAAGTTTGTGCACATTGGATTTGGGGGGCCAAGCTACAGCCCCCTAAAGCAGATGCCCCCAATAAACTGCACTCCTAGGAGTATATCAAGCTGGGGAAAGAAAGGGAAGCTGCCCTGCAGCTTCTGATCGGTTTCACCCCCAAGAAGCGTGGAAACTAACTAGAAGCAGCAGCTCCACTCTCCCCAGCCCCCTGCACTACTGTTCAGTTTCCAGTGAACCTGACCAGAATTGCAGGGGGCCAGGAAGAGTGGAGCTGCCACTTCTAGTCAGTTCCACTGGAAAATGACCAGAACTACAGGTGCTGGGGGGGGAAAGGAAGCAAACATGAACCAAACAAGAAAATAGTGCTGTTCAACTAAGACATTTTTACATCATTTATATTTTTAACTTTCAACTTGCATTTTTCTTGCATCTGAAATGGCAACAGATCTGCATAGTGTGGTAGTATAGGATGTAGCAGTTTGCAGCTTTCTTTGTAGTACTGTGCATATTTGCAATTTTTCTTCTGAAAAATGCTTTCATTCTAGTATACTTTCTGGTTTTATAAATATGGCAGTATTATTTTATATGCCATGTAAATATAATATTGATAAGGAAATATTTATTCAGTTTGTTTATAGCTCATCTTTCTCACTCTCATTGAGAATCAGGGCAGATTACAAAGCACAGAAACAGAGAAAAAATGTGAGATACAACATAAGGCATCCAGTGAAGAGCGCAGTAGCACTAGGAATACAAAACTCAAAGGCAATGCAGACAACGGCTAACTGTCTAGGCACAGGTATTGTTTGAACACTACAAACGTATAAGTCAATGAAGTCAATAACATATGATACCTTAAATAATAAATGATAACTTTGCTTATTGCGTTAGACTATACAGCTATTCTTGTATGAAGGTCTACTTGTGGACTGTTACGCCTTTCCCCCCAGAAAAGGCAATACAAATCCAATCCCAAAATTGAATTAGGTACAAAAAGGTTGATCAGGAACAATGTTACAAATGAATTAAACAAAATAAATCAATTCAGTGTACAGTTTAGTTTATTCAGTTTATATCCCGCTCTCCCCATCGAAGTGGACTCAGAGCGGCTTAAGTACAGTGTACTTAAAATGCAAATTTAAAATGTAGGCCTTGAATTTAGCCTCTAGATTGAAACCATCAGGCTAAGCAATCCTCAGTATATATTAATTAATACAAATCAATACCCATAGGTCAGTAAAATACAGATAAGGTGACATTCACAGTAATCAGAACCAAACTTATTTCAGTCCAGTGAGCCGTCTTCAGTGGTCACGAATGCATAGATACACATAAACAGCAGGAGTAGTTGTTAGTATTATAAGCCAAAATAGGTGTTGATTGATTCTTGTATGTTTTATACCGTGTGGCCAAATGGTGACAATATGAGGTTCATGGATCTTGTTTCATGATTTCCACGCTCACAAATAAGAATAAGTATTTTGGCAGTTCGTTCTGTGGTGGTGGCATGTATGTATATGTACATCAACCAGCAATCTCACAAAATACCCAATGGGCTGATACACATTTGTTTCTGTGATTGTGGCTTTATTTGTATGTCTTCAATCTGTGGATGCTTATTTGTATTAGTTAATGTAAATTAAGGATAATTTAATATGGTATTTTTCAATCTAAAGGCTAAATTCAAGGCCTGTGTTTTTAATTTGTTCTTTAAGTGCACTGTATACATTGGGATTTTAAAATTCATTGTTTATCATTGTTCCTGCTCACCCTTAGGAGACCTAATACTTGTGAATTATTCCATATAATACTTTTTTTATTCCACTAACAGCGGTGGCCAAACTTGCTTAACATAAGAACCACATAGAATAAATGTCAGATGCCTGAGAGCTGCAAGACATGAACAAATATTACACACGTCTTTATTAAAAAAACCTCTTACTACTTTCTTTGCACAGAAAGATAAAATACGTATGTATGCACTTTACAATACAACCATGCTTAGAAGGAGACTTTTTAAAAAAGTATAAAAGCTGGGGATAAAAGTCCCTGGAAGACTACCATAGGAAAAAGTTAGGAAACTATTTTTTGGTGTCAGTGGGAGAAGGAAACACACATGGACCATTTTTTGCATCATCATCAGTGTTCCCTCTAAGCTGAGTTAGTGTGAGCTAGCTCACAGTTTTTTAGCCTCTGGCTCACACATTTTTGTCATAGCTCATGAAAAATGGCCCCAGAGCAAACTAATTTTTGCAGTAGCTCACAACTTGCAGTAGCTCACAATTTTTGCAGTAGATCGCAACTGCTCTTGGTCTCTGGGTGATCTCTGTGGTAGAGAAGAACTTGCAAGTCTGCCTATTTCCCCCTCCTTCTCTGCCCCACACAGAGCAGAACTAGTTGCCTACCTATGGACTGGATGCTAAGCATGCTTGCTTGAGAGTAAGCCTTTACTAAGTTCCTCCTTGATCTCCGAGAGCTGCACAATATGTGTGAAAGAGCAGCATGTGGCTCCTGAGCTTCCGTTTAACCACCCCTGTGCTATAAGAATGTTCTCCTGGACATTTCTGTTTTGTACATTTTGTGGAATGATATCATTGTGAGAGTCCATCTGATCTCCGCAGATAATGTATATGAATGGGCAGTTGCTGATCTAACCCATTTGCCGAAAGCTTTTCTTGGATGATCGAAATTGCTTGGAACATGGCAGGAGAGGTATGTGGGCCCCAGGCCATGAAGGGGTTTGTAAGTGATAATCAGTACCTTGAATTGAAGTGAGTTACTGGTTAGTAGCCAGAGGAGCAGATGCAAGATTTGTGTGACATGCATGTTCATTCTGGCACCCACAAGTAATCAGACTGCCACATTCTAAACCAGTGGAGTTTCTGAAATGACTTCAAGGACAGATGCATGTTGACTGCATTACAGTAGTGTGGCCTTGAGATGCTCACACCTGTCTGGGTATGTTGATCCATGCTAAGTCTAGGTGTGTGTGGGGGTCATTTTTGTGGCTTAATTAAACTGCTTAAATGCTTCTGTGTGGCTTCTACTTCTACAACAGTAATGCTGGCTCTACATAGACCCCATCTCTCTTAATGAGTCAAAAACTGTCAGCTGGATGCCATCTAAAGTGGGAAGCATGGTATCCTTCAAGATCTCAGCCTTCCCAACCAGCCATGTATTGCCCTTCCCTTCCCCCAGCCTGATCTCAGATTTTTTGGAAATTCCAGATCCAGACAAGCAAGGAATTGGAATCTGAGGATTCATATCTTGAAATCCATATTTGCTCTTAGCATTTTTTTCAATGGCTGCTTGAAAGGTTTACAGGAGGTGGGGTGAGGTTAGTTGGCCTTATGAGCCATCAGTGTAGGTACCTAACAGTTGCCCCTCCCCCTTCTTGTATAAAAAAGGAATCAAAATAGTAGGAATTCGCCTATTAGCTGTGAGACATTTGCAAGCTTTTTAGTGGATAAAGTCTTGTTGCTCCTACACTTACTGGTGCACCTTTGGCTGCCTTTGGATTCAGTTTTTTACACTTTTAACTTGCTCTCCTCCGTTGATGTTGACAGGATCCTAGGTGCTGTCAGACTGACCATGTACCTCCTTACCCATGCCCCTCATGGCTGGTGAAGACTGGCAGTGAGATGATACAGGGCCCATTGATGGATATTGTCAATTTGTTCCTGAACACTGAGACTTATCTGGAGGGCCTCAAGGAGGCTGTGGTTGTACCGCTCTTTAAAAAAACAACTCTGAATAGTTTAGATCGGCGTTTCCCAAAGGCAGGGTTGCGACCCGGCACCAGGCTGCGGAGCCCTCAACGCCGATCTGCGGGGCCTCCAGTCCCCTGGCCACCCCCCCCCCCCGCATCGCTCCTCCCCTGGGTCGCGCGCCTCCGCGCCTCCTTCTTCCACGCTTCCCCACCTCGGGCAGGTCAGTTTCATGCTGCACAAAGCCCTTCCTCCCCCCCATCGTCTGATCTCTCGAAAATCGGTGTGGAGCTCTTTCCACGCCGGGCCAAGTCGGCAGCAGCTCAAACAAACGGCAGAGCTCTTTCCACGCCGGGCCAAGCTGGCGGCAGCTCAAACAAACCGTGGCCGAAAAGGGTGCGTGGCTCCTCCCTCCCTGGCACTTCCTTCCCATCCAGGAAGTGCTGGGGAGGGAGGAGCCACATACCCTTTTTGGTTGTGGTCTGTTCGAGCTGCCGCCAGCTCGGCCCGGCGTGGAATGAGCTCCGTGCCGATTTCCAAGCGATCGGGCCGTCGGGTGGGGCGGGGGGCTTTTTGCAAGATGAAACTGACCTGCCTGCGGTGGGGAAGGGAGGGAGAAGGAGGCGCATAGGCACATGACCGGCCGGGGGGGGGGAGGTGCTATGCAGGGGGAGCAGCCAGGGGACTGGCATTGAGGGTCTCCGTGGCCGGATTTCCCAGCAAGAATGTCCTTTCTTTCACTCTTTCCCTCCCTTTTCCTTCGTTCCTATTTCCTTTCTCTTTTCTTCTATATTTGTTTCCCTCCCTCCCTTCCTCCCTTCCTTCCTTCCTTCCTTCCTTCCTTCCTTCCTTCCTTCCTTCCTTCCTTCCTTCCTTCCTTCCTTCCTTCCTTCCTTTCTCTCTCTCTCTCTCTCTCTTTCTTTCATCAGTCTTTTCCCCTGTCTTTCTTCCTTCCTTCCTCTCTCTCTCTCTCTCTCTCTCTCTCTCTCTCTCTTTCTGTCAGTCTTTTCCCCTGTCTTCCTTCCTTCCTTACCATTGCTAATCTGAGTAGACCGGGGGGGGGGGGGGGAGCTTTAAATGCCCTGCCATTTCATGTTTTCTCCGGCTGCCACTTCATGTTTTCCCAGGCTGAGAGCATTTTATATTTTTAGTTTTCTGCTGTGTGGTCCTTGTGCTTTTTCTTAATGTTTTATTTTCACAATTGCATTGCAAAATCCCACTATTCTCCTACCTTTCCTAAACAAAATATTGCAAGAGTTTTAGGCTTTGTACATCATTTCCTGTCTCCTGGCTTCACCCCCAAATTTTAATGGACCACGAAAGAGAGGTGTAAAAATAACCGGGCCACAGGGGGGAAAAGTTTGGGAAACCCTGCTTTAGATTCCTCCAACTACCACCCAGTATTGAATTTATCTTTTGGGGGTAAGGTAACTGAGAGGACAGTAGCTGAACAGCTCCAGGGTTTTAAGGATGAGACATTGGATCCATTCCAATCCATTTCCACTCTGGCCATGGGAGAGAGACAGTGTTGGTTGCCTTGATGGACAGTCTCTGAAAACAGCTGGATTGAGGCAGATCGGCACTGTGACTGTCATTAGATCTTACGGTAGCATTCAGCATGGTTGACTATGATCTTTTGAACCGCCTCGCCAACGTATGAATTCAGGGCCTAGCCCTTCAGTGGTTTACCTCATTTCTCCAAGGCTGGATTGCACTGGGTGAGAAGATATCCTCTAGATGCCCTCTGGCATGTGGGGTCTCACAGGGGGTGCTTCTTTCCCTGATGTTGTTTAACATCTACATTCGTCCCCTTGCCCAGCTGGTGAGGAGCTTTGAGGCTGGATGTCATCATACACTGATGATACCCAGCTGTATCTGTTACTGGATGGCCACCTGGATGATGCCCCACATAGTTTTGCTGTGGGTTTGGAGGCCGTGGTTGGGTGGTTAAAACACAGTAGGCTGAAGCTGAATCCAACTAACACAGGTTCTGTGGCTGCGGGCGGGGTGGGGTGGGGTGGGGGAGGAGCTTTGGGACTGGGGCATAGATTGCCAGCTCTTGATGGAGCGCTACTGGCAACAGCTCAATCCATCAAAAGCTTGGGAGTGATTCTGGATTCCTCCCTGACTATGGAGGCCCAGGTAACTCATATTGCCAAGCTGGCATTCTTTCATCTACACCAAGCTCAGCAATTGGCCCCTGACCTGGCCACAGTAATCCATGCAATGGGCACCTCCAGGTTAGACTACTATAACTCGCTCTACCCTGGCCTGCCCTTAAGACTGACCCAGAAGCTTTGTGGTCCAGAATACGGCAGTGTGATGGGAACATCAAGGACAGCACATATACATCATGTGCTGTGCCAACTAAACTGGCTCCCAGTGGAATACTGAGTCAAGTTCAAGGTTCTGGCATTGACCTGTAGCAGGGGTGGCCAACGGTAGCTCTCCAGATGTTTTTTGCCTACAACTCCCATCAGCCCCAGCCAGCATGGCCAATGGCTGGGGCTGATGGGAGTTGTAGGCAAAAAAATCTGGAGAACTACCGTTGGCCACCCCTGACCTATAGGGCCTGGAGCAGTCGGGGACCAACGTTCTTATAGGACTGTCTTCTCCATTGTGTCCTTGGATGAGCCTTGTGCTCCTTGGACAATAATTTGCTGGTTGTCCCCGTCCCTAAAGACATCTGACTTTCCTCAACTAGGGCTAGGGCCTTTTCAGCCCTGGCCCCAACCTGGTGGAACTCTCTGCCAAATACTATCTGGGCCCTGCAGGATCTGATTGATACAATTCCGTAGGGCCTGAAAGGCAGAGATCTTCCACCAGGCTTTTGGTTGAGGACAGCAATGACTTCCCTCTGGCTGCCCCCCTTCTCTGCTAATTACATCTATTTTGCTCTCTTCCGCCTTGCCTGTGAATGTAGCCTCGCAGTCAGGACTGGGACTATTTATTGCCATTGGATTGTTAAAATATTCTGTAAATTAATTATAGTTGGTTGTATTCTGTTGTGGTTTTATGTATGCTATACATTGCCCAGGACCTTGCAGTAGCAGGGATTGTAATAATAATAATAATAATAATATATATTTTGGATTGCCAGCAGTAATATGCTCTAGCACCACAGTAGTTTGTTTTTCTCTGCACTGATGATTTTGCTTCAACATCTCCATTAGTTTATGGACAGCCCTAATATCATGAGGCGTGAGTGGAATGATTAGTATGTGGTTGGTGCCTGAGACGTGCCTGAATCCCTCAATGCCATGGCAGTAGTAATGGTGGGAAGAACCCTTCTTACCTGTTGTTACTTTTCTTTTATAGAATTGCTCTGGGTAGTAAACTACTTGTTGGTGAATGTGAATTGTTTGATTGTTGTTCCTCACTTAGGGACTGCCTTTATTCTGTTGTACATGCTGCTGCTACTGCTAGATCTTGATGTTACACTGCTAAGGTTTGGGGAGGTTAGGTTTCATTAAATTTGCAGATCATTATTGGTTTTACTGTCTATTTGTGCGCTGCCAAGGGAAGAATGTGATGAACAAGTACATTAAATATATCAAGTAAACTGTCTCTGTTTGGAGGCTGAGCTGTCCTCTGTTTACCGCTTAATTTGTGTGTACTGACATGTGGGAGAATTAATTGCATGCGAGTTGACTTGTGTGCTGCTAGTTGAAAGATGGTGTAGGATATTGAAGTCTCAGCTGTCTCTTTTACCTTGAACAAAACTTTGTTTGATCTTAAAAGGTGCCGCCGGACTTAAACTTTGTTCTTTTGCTTCAGGCCAACACAGCTGCCCACTTGAATCTGCCTTGATTAGAATGGTTTCAGTCTGTCTTGCCTGCTGATACCAAGGGTGCACTTAACCAGTATGAATGTAATCTTTGTGAGTTTGATCTGTGCTCATTCTGGTTGATGAAATCCCAGAATAAGAAATTGGGTGCTTTGCTTTCAGAGTATTTATGAATGCATCATTCAGAGAGAGCTGAGTGCCAGATGGCTTTGAATCTGTAGTGGTTTGATTTCTCCTTAAACAAATCTGCCTCCAGATTTAGGGTTCCATAGGCAGCAGTCTTGTTTCCAGTGTTAGCTTAAGAGTGAATGCTGCGACCAGATGGCTGTCAGGTTTTAGCTCACCACTACTTTGACTTTAGGCTTGAACACTGAGGCCATGTTTGTGGGTTTACTCAACAGTTGGTTTCCGGAAAGAGTGGCAGACAAGCCCCTTTAGACATTTCCCCCCATTGACTTGTCTCTCCAGACAAGGAAGCTTCTGCCCATTGAAGACTGTGTGGCAGTGCTGTGCTATTGGGTGCTTGCTAGACAGGTCTATTGGGCATCGTTTAGGCTTCCCAAATCTCCCGCTCTGGCGGGAGACTTCTGGTTTCACAGCCTCACCTCCCGCTTTTCAAAACTCTGGAAGCGGGGGTGGGGGGTGGAGGGGGGGGAGAACATACCTTTAGGCTTCATGGTGTAGAGCTCCTGAGCCGTTTGCAAAATGTCTGCCCCTTTAAGGCTGGGCAGGAAGCCGGAAACAGGAAGGGCTTTTGAGAACGGCCCCTCCCTTTCTTTGCTTTCCTTTTCACAGGAAGTAGAGTTGTCCGGAGGAAGATCTGGTAAGTGTGTGTGTGTGTGTGTGAGAGAGAGAGGGAGGGGGCAGGGGATTCCCTAGTTTGGAGGCCCTCCCCCCCTTTAGAAAGCGTGGGGGGGAGGGAAATGTCTACTAGGCACTCTATTATTCCCTATGGAGAACAATTCCCATAGGGAATAATAGGAAATTGATCTGTGGGTATTGGGGGCTCTGGGGGGGCTATTTTTTGAGGTAGAGGCACCAAATTTTTAGTATAGCATCTAGTGCCTCTCCCCAAAATACCCCCCAAGTTTCAAAACAATTGGACCAGAGGGTCCAATTCTATGAGCCCCAAAATATGGTGCCCCTATCCTTAATTATTTCCTATGGAAGAAAGGCATTTTAAAAGGTGTGCTGTCTCTTTAAATGTGATGGCAAGAACTCCCTTGGAGTTCAGTTATGCTTGTCACATCCTTGTTCTTGGCTCCACCCCCAATGTCTCCTGGCTCCACCCCCAAAGTCTCCTGGCTCCACCCCCAAAGTCCCCAGATTTTTCTTTAATTGGACTTGGCAACCCTAGCATCGTTGTTGAAGTGAATGAGGCTGAGAATTACTAGCAGTTCCCCACAGAAACACAGACTGTAAATGCTGTAAATCAAGGCAAAAACACTCTCATTGAAGAACCACAGTTAAGTAAGGAATTCCAGGACGATTCGGGACACAATTTGAAAGCCATCGTCTTCAGCTGTTTCAGAGACTGACCAGTGCTGGAGATGTCACCATGGGATCTGACTGGTACAACCCTGTTTCTGGATAGTATTTTAGTTCACTCCCCATAATTTGTTTGTCTGAAATAGGTTCTCTGACACTTGGTTAAACTGTAGTGGTTGTTTCTCACTGGAGGCCTTAAATCCTTTTAAAAATTTAATCGTATAAAGACAAGCTAGATATATACTATTATCTTGCTGCCAAAATGATTCTGCAGAAGAGCACTAGGTAGCATATGTTGAATAGTTTGAGTAGAGACATTTGTTTGTTATTATTTATTCATTTTACAAATTGCTGTATTTTTTCTGTATAGAAAATTTAAGCTAATATAAGATGCAAAGAGTTGTTGGTCTTGCTGTGTTATCATATAAGTGGCTGCATATGATGTGCAGTTGGCTATCTGAACCGATATATGCTCTTGTCCTTTCTGTCCTTTCACTGTTACAGCAATGAAACGGTATGATGCAGCAGTGTACCCCATTGCTTCGTTTGCAGTCATCAGTGCAGTGCAATTATAAGAACAGTTATTCTCTTCTGAGCCCATTGACTTTAGTGGACTCTGCTTGGTCACTTGACAGGTCAAAAAAGACTCAGTCAGTTGAGTGGTTGAATCTTGGTCAGGCATTCACAGTACAATCTTAAAGTCCTGCTGGAGAGACTTAGATTTTAGCTTATTTCTGGTGCCAGCACATCTTCAAGATTTGCTGCCGTCGCTGTTCTAGAACGCTGGCATAATGGCATGCCATTGTAACTGCGACCCTGGTGCAGTTATGCCAGTGTAAACGCCAGAATTTGGTAGCACTGGAGGCATGGTTGGGGAGGAGCACAATTTAGTTGCCTGGGGGATGGGGGGGTAGGGTTGCCAGATTCAGGTTGGAAAATTCCTAGAGATTTGAGGATGGGGGACGGCGGGGGAGGACAGGGACCTCATTGGGGGTACAATGCCACAGAGTTCAGTCTCCAAAGCATCCATTTTCTCCAGGGGAACTGATCTCTGTAGTCTGGAGATGAGCTGTGATTCTGGGGGATCCCCAGACCCCGCGTGGAGGCTTGTATCACTAGTTAGCATCCTAAACACTCAGCCCAAGGTCTGTCTTTTAAATCTGCATACCAGATGTTTAGTATTGTTGCACAGCTGTGTCTGTGTTAATGAAAGTCAGCAGATAGCGATGCATCTCTTGCCTCCTGCTCAGCTGTCTTCACAATGGGATCCTCACCTCAAGAGGGCTCAGAAGTCCTCCATTCCCCATGTAACTATGACATAGGAAAAGTGAGGGATGGCCTCCTCTGGTTCATACTCTTTGATCATGAATAGTACATAATAACATAGAATGGAGCTGGAGGGTGGATGGGCAAAATGGAATGCTACTTTACACAGAGAATGCCAGAGGATGTAATGATGGCCACAGGAATAAACAACACTCAAAGGGGATTAGATAGATTCATGGAGGATAAGCCTATCAGTGGCTACTAGCCATGGTGACTGAGAGGAACTTCCGTATTCAGAGGCAACTAAGCCTCTGAATCCCAGAGCCGGGAGGCAACATCAGGGGGAGGCGGCCTGAATGCCCTGTTGTTGGTCCTCCAGAGGAACTGGTTGGCCACTGGATGCTGGGCTAGGTTGGTCTGATCCAGCTCTTCTGATATTCTTATGGCGAACAAAGGCTGCTAAGGTAATTAACAATGGGCAAAGATAACCTGCCCTGGGGCTGTGTGGGAAATGCTAAGCAAAGGCTGAGGCTGCCGATATGCAGATTAGGTTTGCTGCCAAGCAGAGGTCACGAAATCCTCAATATTCCTTTTGTTCATCAATGTGCATGCATGCAGCCTTCCTGGCTGGCATTTATGTGGAAAATGAATTGGGACACCAGTCTGTATTGCCCAATGTTCTGCCATCATTTGTATGTTCAAAGATGTTCCTGAGGAACAGGGAAAGTGCTGCTTTCAGTGGGGATGACCTACTTGTTTCAGCAAACGCTAATGAGGCTGTGTTATGTGACCAAGTGAATTGGGAGGTCCTGTCTTTGTGGTGGGCATGCATTTTGAGAAGCCACAGAATGAGGTGCAATATTGGCTACAGAAACAAATAGTTCAGGACTAGGAGCCTTTGAAGAAGAGTCTATCAAACTGAAGGACACAGAAGTGAAGGGCAATGTGAATAGTATAGGAGGTTAAATTTGTTGAAATAAATTAGCTGGTTGATTTTAAGATACCACAATAAAACTCAAAAGAGATCCTTCATAAACTTTTGCTTTTGTCTTTTAAACAGTTTGCTCACAGCTGATGATATTCTTAAGGTAACCATTAATAATAGAACAGGGATGGCTGAATGTGCTTAACTCAAGAGCCACATAGAATAAACAGCAGATGTTTGAGAACCGAAAGACATGAACATAACATGTTTGAGAGCCACAAGGAAGGAAGGAAAATGGGAGGAGGGAGGGAGAAGTGGAAAGAAAGCAACTTTAACTTTTAATGCACCCTCCAAGCTGCCAGCTGGCTTGGCTTGATGGAGAATGATATAAAAAGACACGTGCCTTCTCCAAGCTGGCGGATGTGGCGGTGGGGGCTTTGAGAGCCACACGATATGTGTGAAAGAGCCACATGTGGCTCCTGACCAGCAATTTGACCACCCCTGTGGTAGAACAACTTCTGCTTTCCATTTAGATATATATTGATGACCAGTTTGTAACAATTAGTTCTTTTAAGAACAGTTACATTTCTTTTAAACGCATGAAGCAAATTTTCCTGATTTCAGCTTCATTTGGCTTTTGGAAGTTTTGAGCTGTTCACGTAGCCTAAAAGTTAACATGCCCTAAACTGGATGGCCAAGGTTAGCCTGATCTTGGAAGTTAAGCAGGGTCAGTCTGATTAATAGTTGGATGGGAGACCAGCTGAGAACGACTGAAGTCTATGGCCACCACTGGCAGCTGAAGGGAGAGTCCCCTCCGGGTCTGTGCCTTGTTGGGCTTAAGTGTCCATGGCTTTTTTTTTAAATGCATATCGGACTTTTCTGTAATTCCAGGTTGCTGGACTGAACCATACCTAACTTTGTTTCTGAGTGAAATCTATTTCTTCATTTAGCAGCATACACTGCTTTTCCAGAAAGTTCAAAGCAGCTTGCATAACAACAATAAAAATTAAAATTAATGAACTCATAACAGCACCAGATGTTTAAAATGAGCAGGAACATGCCAGGAATTGCTCCAGAGTTTGGAGCATGAAGTGGAACAGTTTAGGAATCCAGTCCCACCCTTAAAAATGTCCTCCACGATTCCCTGTCCCCAATCTTAAATTGAGCTGGGGGTGGTGGTGGTGGTGTTTGTTTAATTTACAGAATCATTATTCTGCCCACCTAGGAAGTCCTCAGTGTAGCTAGACACAGCTACCTTATCAAAGTGGTACAGTTTTTTGGCTTTTGTCACCCACATAGGGGCCACCAGTTCACTATAAAATATAGCAAGTGAAAAAAAGAAGACTGCAGATTTATACCCCGCCCTTCTCTCTGAATCAGAGTCTCAGAACAACTTACAATCTCCTTTATCTCCTTCCCCCACAACAGGCACCCTGTGAGGCGGGTGGGGCTGAGAGGGCTCTCACAGCAGCTGCCCTTTCAAGGACAACTCCTACGAGAGCTATCGATGACCCAGGGCCTTTCCAGCAGCTGCAAGTGGAGGAGTGGGGAATCAAACCTCCCAGATAAGAGTCCATGCGCTTAACCACTGCACCAAACTGGCTCTCATTACACTACACCAAACTATGATGAATTGCAGAAATCCCATGTTCCCCTTTAATTATTTTGCCTACACTGCTCACGACCTCTGCATTGTCCCACATGCTTGCCGCGGCCACCTCCTGTCTTTTTAAAAACCTGGGAAGTACTGGGCCCTGGTTATGGACAGGATGGAGACTTAGAGATTTCTACTTTGAATGTAAATCTGATACAAGGTGCACTGTCTGCGACCTTGGCTGCTGCTGTGCAGAATCTCTGTCCTGTTTACCTGCCTATCAGAGTGCTCATATCTTTCTGCATACACTATCTGCGTTCGCTATTACAAGAAACTTAGTAAGGTAGACCCACATATTGTAGATGGAAAAGTAAGGAGATACAGGCTGGCCAAATATAATTTCGTGAGTTCATAGCTACTGTAAAGTTTGAGCCAGAGACTGATTTGGATACTCTTACCCTGTTTTTCTTCACTTGATGTGGACGAAGCAGCTTACAATATGAGAAATCAATAACAAAAACTACCAAATACAACAAATATACTAGTAAGCAATAAAGTAATCCGTAGGGGGAGGTAAAGGGTGCATAGTAAATGGTAAAAACTCTGCCCCGTGGCAGCAGTCTCTCCCCAGACACCCCCCCCCTTCATTGAGAAGTAGGGGCTGGAGCAGGGAGAGAAAGGAATGGAGGCAAGCAGCAGCTGAGAGAGAATCTGTATAGGAGGTGGTAGGGGGAAGGTTTAAAGGGGGCGTTCATGGGATTCAGACTTGATTTTGATTATTTCGATTTTGACATTCTGTTTGTTTGTAACCATCTGAAAGTGTGTCTGGAATGCTCTTCTTTTTTGAAAGCTGGAGGTCAGCTGTGGTGGAAAGAAAGTTTCTTACAGAAGCTTTTCGTCAAAGACTATATATCCACTTTATTCTTAGAATGACTTAAGATTTTTGTCTGATATTTCACCATAAATCATAATTATTATGTGATTTATAGCTATATATTTTAGCAATTAGGAGAGGAAGCGTATTTCAGGAGCACTTTCATTGCATAGCCTTAACTTTGGGTTAACACACTAATATTAAAATCTTGTCTTTGTTGTAGCCTTACAGTGTGTTTGCCTTGTTTGTGCAAAAGAGAACTATACGTGTACAACAGACGGACTCTGCATTACTTCAGTGACACGGAATGGAGATAAAATAATACGTAATAGCATGTGCATCGCAGAAATTGATCTGATTCCCAGAGACAGGCCATTTATTTGTACTCCATCAACAAGTGAAGGGGTTACTACTGTGCCTCATTGCTGTGACAAAGATTTCTGCAACAGAATTGACCTTCCAATTCCAACACCAGGTAAAAAAGTGTGTTTGTGTGCTTGTAGGTTTTTCTTAATTGTATTGCTTCGTGGACTTTTGGCTAAGATCAGGTGTAGCATCTTAAATATACAATGCATAATATGAGAAAAAAATGTTTAGATAAAATGAGCGTAGAAATTGGAATAGCCCAAGCATTTTGAAACATGGCTGCATGAGACCCGGCATGGTGTCATGGCTGGAGTCCAGGACTAAAATCTGGGAGTCCCAGGTTCAGATCTCCCTTTTGCCATGGAGGCGCATTCAACCTTGGCCCAGTCACATACTCTCAGCCTAACCTACTTCACAAAGTTGGTGTGAGGATCAAATGGAGGAAAGGAGAATAACGTAAGCTGCTTTAGGGTCTCCACTGACCCAAAATAAATCAAAATAAAAACTTTCTTGCCTTTATTCTCTTTCTAGCACAAAATAAGAAAGGCAGGAGGCACTATTTTTAAAGCAGTCCAGTTTCCTTCCTCCAGCAAGCTGTGTCATTCACACAGAACATGTGATTTTCTCTGCCCCCCTTTTTTGACGAGTGGGCTCCCAGCTGATAGTATGGGGATCATTGTTGGGCTCATGAGTACTGGAGGGGCAAAACTATGTGCAGTTTTATACCGTCACACAGACAATTGAAAACTACATAATGTTTAATTGACAGGTGATTTTTCTCTGCCCCTTTTATGCCTTATCCTTCTTCCTTCTCTCCACTTCTAGTTCCTGCACCAGGAAAGCTTCCTTCTAATTTAGGACCAGTGGAACTGGCTGCTGTTATTGCTGGACCAGTCTGTTTTGTCTGCATTTCACTCATGTTGATTCTGTATATCTGCCACAATCGTGCTGTTATACACCATCGTGTTCCAAGTGAAGAAGATCCTTCCATGGATCGCCCCTTCATATCCGAGGGCACCACTTTAAAAGATTTAATTTATGATATGACTACTTCAGGCTCCGGTTCAGGTAATGTAGGGGTTTTTTTAATGCATTCTGGTAAGGTTTTTTTTAAAGGCAGTGTGATTAATAAAGTAAAGGTAGTCCCCTGTGCAAGCACCAGTCATTTTCGACTCTGGGGTGTTGCTTTCACAATGTTTTCATGGCAGACTTTTTACGGGGTGGTTTGCTATTGCCTTCCCCAGTCATGCACTAATATAACTTATTGCTAAAGAAAAGGGGGAAATGTGGCCTTTGTAGGAATAATAACTAGGACTTCCATTACTGCAAAATTGTGGTTGTAGCTAGACGCAGCATCTCTTTGTGGTACAATATGTAGTTTGATGTTAAGATGTTGTTGTTTATAGATGTATTTGATTTTAAATGTAAATATTTTCATGGAAGAAGGAAATTTGTCTCTGGGTTTAAATGAAGTAAAATAGTCAAAGTTTGAGTCCAAAAGTACCTTTCCTATTCTGGGTATAAGCTTTCATGTGTACGCATGCTTTTTCAGATACAGATTGTGCATGGACGCTCATACCTAGAATATAATTTTGTTGGCCTTAAAGATGCCACTGGACTCAAACGTTTTGCTATTTCAGACCAACACGACTACCCACCTAAATCTAAAAAAATCAAATAGTCTTAAATGTAAATTGCCCAAATCCATCCCCCGTCTTCTGGTTAAGGTATGAAAGAGCTAGTGCTGTTGTCATATATGGCTGCTTATTCTGGATATTTGCAGGCTCCCACTGACAGCCTTCATATACATATTGAGCATTAAAAAAAAAAGGCAGGAGGCTCCCTGGAAAAGTGGACCAGTCACCATCATCTTGGAACTCCCGAGAAAGACCAGAACCTCTTGAGCGATGCTTTGTTTGTTGCCCTAGTCGTATAATTGCGGGTTTTGGAAATGTCTCCTAGGATCAACAGGATACTGTTTGCTCTGTTGATCTGTAGGCAGAGATTACGAAGAGCAGACGTGTAAATGTAATAGATGCCAAATCTGGTTTTGAAGGTAGATTCCAGGGAAGTTACAAGCCAGCATGTCAGTTCAGTGATATAAACAGTGGGCATTATTACATCACCCATTGCATCATCCAGGAAACTGGATATCAAGCTGAGCAGCCCTCACTGTGCTACAAGCCATCATGATAGGGCCACAGGGTTCATTGATGATAACAGTGAGCATTATTAGATCACCCACTGAATCATCCGGCAAACTGGATGTCAAGCTGAGCATTCTTCGCTCAGCCAACATGATAGGGCTACACAGTTCAGTGATACAAACAGTGGGTATTATTATATCACTCATCTAACCCTCAAAAACTTTGCCCAAGAAGGAGATCTGGTCTGTAGTTCCTGGTTTAGAATGGGTTTCTTTGATGGGCAGGACACAGTGATGTAGATTTTCTAGAAAAATATGAATTGGAATTTTTTGATGCCTTAACTAGAATGAGTTTAGCATATTTATCTTGACTTTTATTTAATAAACAAAAATTTAAAGGTACCCCATGTTAATTTTATGTCCCACTAACAATGGATACTTGAGCTGAAATGTTTAATGAGGGAGAAAAATATGGTTTAAATGTCATGGTCAAACAAATTCGTACATTGAAATTACTTTTATTGGAAGAGCTGTGCATATTATGTAGTCCCAGTTGTCCACTCATCTGTTTCAAATGAAGTTGGCTGAGGCATCTCAGTTTCATACCTCTTGTATTACATTAAATTGTGTTACATTAAATATTGGAGAAGACTGAAAAAAAGCCAATTCAAAATTAGAATGCATATCAGAAATTTCTCTGTCAAAGTAACTTACAATAAGGTGAATGGACACATCAGTTGGATTAGTATAACTAGAATGGACATGGACATTTTTGTTAAATATGGAAGAGATGTCTCCCTTTTGTTTTTTAAATAAATAGTGTAAGTACCTTCAAAAGGGGGGAATTTTTTTTGTGTGGGGGGTAATGCATGGGGGTAATATACACTGCAAAAGTTTGTAATAGGATTCCATTGTTTGTATAATTTGGGATGGATCCTCGCATCTTTCTACTGGTGGAAGCATTTTGTTCCTCTTTCCCCATTGCTCCTTGACACTCCTAAAAAGGCTGTATTGAGGATTAGGATCTTGTGCGGAGAAAAAGTCCCATGGGGTAGGTGCTGCAGTGAGGTAGGAGATCAGACAAAGCACCTTCAGAGATCCAGCTTGCTGTTGTGGTTAAGAGTGGCAGACTCTTAATTTGGAGAACCAGGTTTGATTCCCCACTCCTCCACATGAAGCCATCTGGGTAACCTTGGGTCAGTAACAGCTCTCAGAGCTCTCTCAGCCCCCCCACCCAAAAAAACCCCAGCAGGTCTACTTGGCTACTAGCTAGTGGTGCATAACACTAAAAGAGTTAGAACTTCTGGCTGCCAGACAATCTTAGGATCTCCTGGCTATATTTCATACAATAATATATGGTAATTAATTAATTGCCCCTTCTCTGTCTCATGTCAGAAGAAGGATACCAAAATCCAACTGACTTTTGTGGAATGACAGATAATTTCAGAATCACAAGCTTTTTTATCATTTGTTTGCCGCTAGTTACAGAATGGTTTTTAATTTCATAGGCTTACCATTACTTGTCCAAAGGACAATTGCAAGAACAATTGTACTGCAAGAAAGCATTGGAAAAGGTCGCTTCGGAGAAGTTTGGCGAGGGAAATGGAGAGGAGAAGAAGTTGCAGTGAAGATTTTCTCATCAAGAGAAGAACGCTCCTGGTTTCGTGAGGCAGAAATCTATCAGACTGTCATGCTACGTCATGAAAATATCCTTGGGTTTATAGCTGCAGACAATAAAGGTTAGGAAGAATGCCTGATTTGCTTGGCTTGTAAAATTCATGATGCCCTCCAGGTGGTAGTTTTTGCGTTTCATAAATGAGAAATTGGCGTAGTTCAGGAATATAAGGTGCTACAAGAATGAGCCCTGAATTTCTTGGAACAGAAGATAATTGCAGGGAAAATTCAAACACTTGCAATGAAAAATAAATTGCTCTCTCTTGTGTAAAATGCTATTTTTTGCTTGTAGATCAAACAATGGCTGATAAACAATATTTTTGTGACTTCCAAACATTCTGGTCTCAAAAGCATATAATCTGCATCTTCAGTACTGCATCTGTTAGCTGTCTAAATCTGATGGATATGAATGGAATTTAAGCAGCTTAATAGTGTGTAGAATTACAACATCTGCTATTTCTTGTTTTAACTAGATGTACAGTACTTTCTGTTCATTCTTGAATGAAATATTGACCAGGTTTGGTGTTGTCAGGATTTTTGTTTTGTTATTAATTAATATTTCTGCTTTTCAGATAATGGTACATGGACACAGCTGTGGCTAGTGTCAGATTACCACGAGCATGGATCTCTCTTTGATTACCTGAACAGGTACACGGTGACTGTGGAAGGCATGATAAAACTAGCTTTGTCTACTGCCAGTGGGCTTGCACATCTTCACATGGAAATTGTCGGCACTCAAGGTAACTTGCCACACGGAGTCTGCAGCCTGGGATATAGATGAATAGTTAATTAAAAGGCTTAGAAGGGAAGATGTTATATGAAGTTCAGGTTTTGCTCTCGAAAGTATATCTATTCCGGCAAAGTACATTTCTCAATAAGTCTGTACAGTTTTGAGTATAATATGTCATATCAACTGGGGTGCAGTTAGTGAGCCACTGTAGTGTAGTGGTTAGATTGTTGGAGTAGAACTGGCAGAGACCTGGATTCAGATCCTCACTCAGCTTGCAGGCTGATTGTGGGCCAGTCTTGCTGTCTCTGCCTGATCTCCCTTACGGATGTTGGGTGGATAAAAAGGAGAAGAAGAAGACTGCAGATTTATACCCCGCCTTTCTCTCTGAATCAGAGACTCAGAGTGGCTTACAATCTCCTATATCTTCTTCCCCCACAACAGACACCCTGTGAGGTGAGTGGGGCTGAGAGGGCTCTCACAGCAGCTGCCCTTTCAAGGACAACTCCTGCGATAGCTATGGCTGACCCAAAGCCATTCCAGCAGCTGCAAGTGGAGGAGGAGGAGAAGACCACAGATTTATACCCTGCCCTTCTCTCTGAATCAGAGACACAGTGGCTTACAATCGCCTATATCTTCTCCCTTCACAACAGACACCCTGTGAGGTGGATGGGGCTGAGAGGGCTCTCACAGCAGTTGCCCTTTTAAGGGTAACTCCTGCGATAGCTATGGCTGACCTAAGGCTATCCCAGCAGCTGTAAGTGGAGGAGTGGGGAATCAAACCCGGTTTTCCCAGATAAGAGTCCGCGCACTTAACCACTACACCAAACTGGAACCCTGTCCTGGAAGGAGCTCTGTGTAGAAAGGGTAGTATCTAAATGTGATAGAATTCTTGCTCCACTAGACAAGAGAGAAAGGTGGACAAAAGGAATGTCCGGCTGCTAGAAAGGGAGATGCCAGTACTATATAGCAGCAGTTCCCAGCATTTTCAGGATGGTGACCCACAGGTCCAAATTTACTTGGTATGGGGACCCATCCAGGGCTGGCCCAAGGTTTTTTTTTTTTTTGGAGTCCTAGGCAAACTTGGCACCATCTAGTTTGGCATTCCATTTTCCACAGTGGCTACCTGATGGTTTTGAGAAACCAGCAAACATCACGCAAAGGGCATAGGTGCCCCACTGTGAACTCCAGGCAAGGGGCATTCCAGCACACCCAGCCTTTGCATATGGGGGTTATGTTCCAGCCTCTGACTACCCTCTCCTTCTCCATTATTTCCTCTAATCTCCCCTAAGATTCTCACTCATTCTGGCGTCCATCAGGACACATTTTAGTCTATTAGCATGTATATGCAGTGTAGAAAAAATAAAAGATCCAGTATCTAGGTTCAGATTTTGGTTTCCAAGATACAAAAGAGAACAGTGGAAAGGGCAGGGGTGACCATTAGGGTGGACTGGCCCACGACCTGCTTGCAGAGGCTTTGTGACCCGCAGGTTGGGAAATACTGCTCTATAGCAGCTCTGCATGTCAGTGCTTCAGTAACTAAAGGTAGAGCATCTCCTGATCTGTACCTGCCAATCTTTCATGGATTTTACTGGGTATAATGCCTCTAGTGATTGGAGGTCAAAGAATGTGCTTCAGCCCTGTATCATGCAGTGCATGGGACCTTATTCTTTTATCTAAGACTGTCAGATGGATTTGGCTTCAAGATGAGAAAGCACAAAGCCTTTGTTTGTAGCAATATCTCTGCTTCATGTTACTTCAGTAATTTAGTTCGTTCTTTATGTTATACAGATTATTTCAGGCATTTGTCATTCTACTCTGTGATAGCCTTTGCAAGTTTTAAACAATACCCACAGGTTTGGGAGTACACTTATGCAAATTGCTTAATCTAAGATAAGAAACGAGCACAAATTCAACACTGAATTTGAATTTCAATGTGTAATCATGAAGGGCATTTCTGTATATAAGATACCGTTTGCGTGTGTTTTATTTCAGGGAAGCCAGCTATAGCTCACCGAGATTTGAAGTCAAAAAACATCTTAGTAAAGAAAAACGGAACGTGCTGTATTGCAGACTTAGGTCTGGCGGTAAGGCATGATTCGGCTACAGACACAATAGATATTGCGCCAAATCACAGAGTGGGAACAAAAAGGTAAGGTTGTTATCTTTTTTTAAAAAAGAATATATCCATTTATTTTAAGACTGATTATCATAGCTCTAAATTTGAAAGCAGCTATGCAGGATCCCTCTGGGCTCTGTGGAAACCAGACCTTCCTGGGTTTCAAAGTGAGAAGCCTTGATTATTAATCCCCATTTGGGTGTGAAGTCAATTGTTTCACATCTTAATCTATTTGATGGGATTCAGCTGCTGCCAGTTCTTAGATGAAGGCCTGGGTACGGCTGTAAGAAAGAGCTTTTATCTATTTTTCATGTCCTCTGCCTAGTGGATTATCTAGGACGGGTGGGTAGTGCCCTCCCTCTGAGACACTGCGCTGACACACTGAAGAAGTGTGCATGTGCATGAGAGCTTATACCTTGACTAAAACTTGATTGGTCTTAAAGCTGCTACTGGATTCACACTCTGTTGTGCTGATTCAGATCAACACTGCTGCCCACTTTAGTCTACACACACATGATTGAAAAATGTCTGGTTCTCTGAAGAAAGAACATGGGTCTGCCTTCTCCATGATCATCTTAGTATCTGAGGACAGTTACGTGGCTGAGCTGTTGCAGCTTCGTGTCTGCCTTGTTCTCACAAATGAAGTGGAAAACCAGTCTACCACATGAGACAACAGATATGAGTCCATATGATGGATTGTTCTTGCATACCAACGGGGAAAAAACTCTGCATATAGTGCAATGTTTGGAAGAAGCCTAGACTTTTCCTTAAGAAGCCAGTTTTCTACATGCAGGGATTGTTTTTTTTTCCCCCTGGAGAAGCATACAGCCACATGAATCTCTGCAAGCAAATCTTAATTTGTGTACCCAGACACATTTCCCACTTTCCCTGCCGTTAGCGAAAACAAGAAATAAATCCACCCAGTTTTAGCTTTCTTTTTTATAGGTACCTTTTATTTCTGCTTGCGGTTTTACAGTGCACTCTAGTGGCCAGAGGGATACTTGACAAGAAATATCCTTTGGATATTTCCAGAAAGCTGAATGCTCCCTTTGCTTTCCATAGCTGCTGTTTAGGCGACACACTGACAGCTGTTGGTTGCTCTACTACCTTATGCTATATGATCTTTAGGCACTAGGGGACCTAGCGACAGCAAGGGGAGAATCAGATGATTATTCCTTCCCATGTAACTGGTTGCCAGCTCTGCTGCAGTAATTGTACTAAGTAGCTTCATCGCCTCACAGTAGGGTTGCCGACCTCCAGGTGGTAGCTGGAGATCTCATGGGATTACAGGTGATCTCCAGGAGACAGAGACCGGTTCAACTGGAGAAAATGGCTGCTGTGGAAGGTGACCTCTATGGGATTATACCCCACTGAAGGCCCTTTCCTCCCCTGTAGGTAACGAGAGCAAATGAGATTTCACTGTATAAATCAAGGTCTGAAATCTGAGCTGTATAAATCAAGGTCTGAAATCTCACTCAATTTAACACACATCAATAGGTAACAGTTAAATGAATGTACTATTATTATAGTTGACTTAAAAAAAACCACTGAGATGTGGTTTGGGTTGAGAAGTAAATCTGGAATCATAGAATCACAGAGTTGGAAGGGATCTCCAGGGTCAGCTAGTCCAGCCCCCTGCACAATGCAGGAAATTCACAAATACCTCTCCCACCACACACACAATGACACCTGCTTTAGATCAGTGATAAATGTTCATGAGCCTGTCATTGTGCATAATGCTTTAGGTAGTTAACATTCTGAATTGGCTCGGTATGTATAGCTGCTTCTGGATAAGTGTTCCAAAAATATTGTGTTGTACATGATGTGCATTGTTTTTCTTTTGATAGGTACATGGCCCCTGAAGTACTTGATGACTCTATAAACATGAAACATTTTGAATCTTTCAAAAGAGCAGACATTTATGCAATGGGGTTAGTGTTCTGGGAAATAGCTCGCCGATGTTCGATCGGTGGTAAGTACAAATAGGAATAAAACAGAATTGTTATCAAAGATTTCAGGTTTTCACGGCTGGTAACATCATTAGGGTTTGTAGAATCTTTCGGGATCAAGTGCCGTGTTCTACTGGAGAAAGTTTTCCTTCCAGACGTTTCGTTCTCAGCTGCGGAGAACATCCTCAGTGGCGTTGCAGCCGGAGCAGGCGCTCAGACCTTCTTGGCTGCTGTGCATTGCACTCAATGCACAGCAGCCAAGAAGGTCTGAGCGCCTGCTCCGGCTGCAACGCCACTGAGGATGTTCTCCGCAGCTGAGAACGAAACGTCTGGAAGGAAAACTTTCTCCAGTAGAACACGGCACTTGATCCCGAAAGATTCTACAAACCCTAATAAAAACAGAATTGAGTTTGTAACTGTCATAATACAGTCTGTAACATGCATCTTTGTTCTGACCATCTCAGGAATCCATGAAGACTACCAGTTACCATATTATGACCTTGTCCCTTCTGATCCTTCGGTTGAAGAAATGAGGAAAGTGGTTTGTGAGCAGAAGTTACGACCCAATATCCCAAACAGATGGCAAAGCTGTGAGGTGAGATTTTTTTCTTTTGTAGAAATATTGGAAGTTCAGAGCTAAGCAGGGTTGCCCATGGATGGTAGACCTCCAAGGAAGACTGTGGAAAGGATGATGGCATACTGCTTCTGCTCATGGATGGGGTCACTATAAATCATTTGCAACTCAACAGCATGTTTTATTATTATGGCCTAGGACCTACCCATCTGTGGGACCGCCTTGCTCCACATGTTCCCCAGAGAGCACTTAGATCAAGTTCTCAAAATCTTTTGGCTGTCCCTGGGCTAAAAGAAGCTAGGCTAAATTCCACCAGAGCAAGAGCCTTCTCGGTTGCAGCCCCAATACTCTGGAATACCCTCCCAGTAGCCATCAGGGCCCTGTGGGACTTATCGCAGTTCTGCAGGACCTGCAAGACGGAAATGTTTCGGATGGCATATGACAGATATAACGGGAGAGGGCTGCCACCGCATCTGGATCTATCACGCTTCAGTACTAACTGCCTAGGATGAGGAAGGAAAATGTTATATGATCTGTCTGAATAGATGAAGTAGCACCGTTGCAGTTTTATTTGATTGTTTTGCTGTTTTAATATTGCTTATTGTTTATTGTGTATTTTATGTGGTTAGCCGCCTTGAGTCTGCATAGAATGGGCAGGATATAAATAGAATGCAAATAAATAAATAAATGATTGAAGTTTGAATGCTTTGAACTATTTAAAGCAATTGACATGTGTATTGCTGAAGACAAAGAGAGCTTTTGTGCCTTCTTAAAGGAGATGGATGCACGGTATGCCTTTGGATTTATGGGATGCAACTGATGACCACTCATGTTAACAAGGTTGACTAGTTGTGG
This sequence comes from Heteronotia binoei, assembly GCF_032191835.1. Taxonomy (NCBI): domain Eukaryota; kingdom Metazoa; phylum Chordata; class Lepidosauria; order Squamata; family Gekkonidae; genus Heteronotia; species Heteronotia binoei. Next base: position 95,843,518 of record NC_083232.1, on the reverse strand, counting down.
AACAGAAATGTGGTTTTTGAGAGCCTGTGGCCTGCTGACCCAAGTTTGTTCCTTTCCTTCCAGGCATTACGAGTCATGGCCAAAATTATGCGAGAATGTTGGTATGCCAATGGTGCAGCAAGGTTAACGGCTTTACGTATAAAGAAAACACTGTCACAGCTCAGCCAACAAGAAGGCATAAAAATGTAATTTTGGAGGTGCTACTGAAGGAAACTCTTAAAAGTCCATGTCTGCACTTAGCTTGTGCGTTGAGAAGGCTGATCGTTCTACCTCACTGAGGGAACAGAAGGATTTGGCTGCCTTTTTATACGACATAGGAAGACAAGTGATTAGCCCAGGATTTCTGTGGATGTGGTAAATAGTTGTACATATTCTTACTGTGCACTGTGAACACCTCTTCCCACCCCCCAGGGCACTCGGACTTTTGTCTTGTCTAGCTTCAGTGCTGTGTAAAGGCTAATGCCAGTCTCTGCTAATCGTGTTGAGAACATGAAGAATATGCTTAAGATAATGGAGCTGGTGTACATTATTGATACAGCGCATTGAAGGATTTCTTGAAGGTTTTTTTTTTTAAGCCATTTGCTTTGGTCATGATGGTACACTGTATATTCTGAACCACTCTTGGATTCTTCAATTCAGATGGCATACCGGTTTTTTTCCTGGCTACTAAGACTATATCTTATTGGACATTTCTATCAGGATTCACAGACATGACCTCATTCACCCGGAGGAACATACACGACATATGCAATTCTATTTTGTACACTATTTCTGTTATTTTGCTTCAGACATTACATGCCTTCAAAATAGATTGTACTGTACCAGTAAGTGCCACTTTTTAATCTTAATGCAATTTAGTAAGGACATGCAAAGTCTTTGGTGCTTGTATAATGTTGAATACCATGATTCCTAGCTAAAAGGGGATTTCATATTCGCATGTGGAATTCCTTTTTTATTAACCAAAATTCTAATTCTGTAAGAATCTAAATAGCATATGAGTAAATTCAGTAATATTGTCTTAAGTTATGCATCATAATGAGTCATGGTGTCAGCAACTGTTTTCAGTTAAGTTAAGCTCTTACAAAGAGTGCTAGAAAATTATTTTAAAACCTGATGCAAAATTAATCTGTTAAACAAGCTTACCTCTCTGGTGTCGCCTTGTTTCTCCACAAACCTCACCTGCTTTCACAGCGGTGCTTTGTTAACAAATCAGCTGTTGCTGTGCTTTTTGCATGGTTGATGCATGCAGGCAAACATGTTTTTGCGCGTGGTTGGCCTCGCTGGATGCGGTTCACACGTGCAAAACCAAAGTTTTCCTAGCTTCTGGGGCTGCCGGGTGGACATCTTGCTTGGATCAGTTCACTATGCATATCAGTTAACAGACTGTTTAGCACTGCCAGGGCCATTGGATCTGAGTTTTTAGGGCTCTTTCCTTATGTTGTTGGAGTCCATGACAGTTGCCATCCGTCTGCCTTAGAAGAGAAAGCATTGGGTGTTTCCTTTGAAGGTCTCTTGCTTGTAGCTCCCACCCATTATGATGTGACAGCTGGAAGCTGGTGTTCTCTCAGCATACCTGACACACAGAGTTAACTATAAAAATTGGATGCCCACTAAATGCATTTATTTTCCATAATGGGTGGGAAAAAAAACTTACATGTCACGGTGTATCTGTTTTTGATTTTGCACATATCAAGACAAGACTTGTACACATTGCATTGCTACTAATATAATTTGAGAACAGTTGCATTTAAGAGGAAAGAATAAACTAGCTTTTAGATTTTTGAATAAGGTGGCAACCAAGAGGAATCAGAGGTTTGCTTTTTGTTAACCCATGTTATGAATTAAAAGTGAAAATCTGTTCTGAATTGCAATCAGTTTTGCAGAGGTGCAGGATAGAAATAGCAAACCTGCTGTTCATCATCTTAAATATTCATAATTCTCTCAAGCCAAAATTGATTTTTTTTCTATTGCAGTCTATTCAGCTTCCATAAGAGTGAGATTTGTAAAAAAATCACTGCAAAGTAGCTCAACAGAATACTTAATTGTGAGATTAATTTGAATTCTTAAAACAGGCTTTGCAAAATGCAAATTTTATATTGTGAAAACTGTACACAGCTATTTATGGCTGGGGCTGTGATATAACTTGAATTTTATTCATGTTTTCCATTGTTTGGCAATGTCTTATGAATGAGTGTGTGTATTTCATAAAATTTTTAAAATCCATTGCCTGTATAAAGTCAAACATAGGTCTTTTATATGCTTACCCAGGCAAGTATTAGTATTTTTAAAAGATTGTAATGTTCTGCTCTTTGGGCACCCGATGGGACCAAAATGTTTCAGCACTCAGACGTATCATTTCAAGGATGTACCAAAAGTATTACTGGTACTATACTGATGCAAACAAGCAGTTGTTGTAAATATTCACACACACACACACACACACAGTCTATCTTTAGTTGATTCTATGTTTTTTTTCATCAAGTTTGTTTTCTGAATAGCATTAAAGTTTCATTTCAGGTCACGGACACACGAGTATACAAGAAACAGTACACAAATTCTGTTACTTAAAAGTTTTGGCTGCATTTCTTGGGTTATTAGTCTTTGTTAGGGACCCTTGAGCACAGAGCCTTTTGTCATATATATATTTTTTTAATTTGCCTATCTAGAACTTGGTAGCCTTTCACACCGTCTTTGTCTGCAGTGTCCTTACGTATATACAGCAATGGCATAGTTTGGCAAATTTAATCAAGTGTAGCAAAAAGCTACTCTGACAAAATAACAAGTTATCAATTGGGTGCCATTGCTCTTGGTTTTAGTTAGCCTCTTGTTTATACTTCACCATTAAAGCAGTTACAATGGTATATGAATTCTGTTACATGTAAAAAAAAATCCAGTATGTCAGTTGCTTTAAACATAAATTACCTCTACGAAAGACCAAGGTACATTTACCTCATTTGTATATATGGTTTAATTTTTTTTTCAGAACATTCACAAGGTTGGTAATTTCACGCCTATTAAAATATGGGTGTTCCAATCCATAAATTCCCAGCTTTTCTGGTACTTAACCGGCTGCAATCCAAAGCTCAGCACGTGCTTGGATGTCACTTGGAGTGCCCATTAAGGCATGGCAAGGCTTCCCCAGTGGCCTCCATTTTGATGTGCTCTTATGTGGACATGTGCCTCCATGGTGAACTCCCTGGGAAAGCCTTACCTTGGTGGGAACTGTGTGCACATTGTAGCACTTGGATGTTTTAAAAGGCCCTGGATCGAGCCATTTGTGTATTTCGTCTTGTGCCGAAATGGCATACCTTTATTTCCATGTTGTATTTTTTTTTTTTTGCAAATACGTTTGCAGTTTTATCAGTATAGCACCAGCCTTTCCAGAGCTATGTAGTTAATGACGTACAATTTTTTTTTTTACATTTTGGATGATAGATTTTGAGATTCTGTACTGATGAGTGTCACTTTTAAAGCCTTATTGAATTGTTCATTTTTCCTGTATATGCCTGATAATTATGTATTTGTAGAGTATACACCAGTGGGTTGTAAATAATAATAGATGAGTGATAATTATTGTTAAGTGCTAACACTACAGTAGAAAAGAATAAAGCAGTGGCAGATTTTCTTTTTTAGTAAATACATGAATCTGTGTTATTTTGGGGAAATGAAGGCTGAATTATGCCAAATATAATTTCTTACTCATGTTATAGATTGGTCTCTGCTAAATGATCATGTGCTTAAATGCAAGAATCTCCTAGCTTGTGTTAATTTGAAATTTTATGTTGTGGTCTGAAAAGCTGCCTAGACTCATTCAGGGGTCTTGCTGGATTTTGACATTTCTATCACTGCATCACTGCATATAGCAGATCCCATACTACATCACAAACTACGTTTTAAATTCCACGTAAGTGAAATTTAAGACCAATTCCCCACTCGCCTTGCTCCAATCTCGTTGCTCCTGTTCCCGCGGCACTTCTGCTGGATTTCGCACAAGCTGCCCCGGTTTCTGCCTGCTGCGGAGAGAACTCAAAAAGGGGTGGAGCAACTTGCCATCCCAGGGCAGCTTGTGCAAAATCCATCAGAAGCACCACGGGGAAAGGAGCAATGAGAGCAGAACAAGGTGAGTGGGAAATCGGGGTAAGTCTCAAAGTTGTCTCGTGTATTGCTTTGCCCTGTTTTCCACCCCTTTGGAATCCAACCACCCCTTCCCTTTTATAATAAACTTTCTTTTTTCTATAAAAACATTTTGATTTAATTTCAGTTTAATATGTTTCTCTAGGATATTTTTCTTAATCTCTTCCCTATGCGCTAAACTGCTTGGAGGCTAACTAGTTTTCTATAATGTAGCCTTCAGGGATTACACCTTATTTCTTTATGCATCTCGTACTGCCCTAGAAGGAACCCTTAGCGAAGCAATCTAGATGTTCTCAGGAGGGTCTCCTGAGTGGTGGTAGCTGTTGCCAGGTTCTTACCAAGGATCCCTTAGTCTAAGGTGGGAGGTGCCTTTCCTAGTTTTCCAGCCAGGAAAGGCACCTTCCCCCCATCACAGTTTGTTCTGACCTAGATGGCTCAGACTAGTCTGACCTGGTCAGATCTCAGAAGCTGAGCATGGTAGGGAAGGCCGGGATCATTACACGGAGAGGTAGGCAATGTCTCTTGCCTTACCAACCTCAAGGAGTTGCCAGAAGTCAGCTGCAACTTGAAGGCAACAAACCAAAATCAGGTTGCTGTGCAGAATTGCAAAGGACTTGAGCAGTATTCAAGAGAAGAGTCTAAATGCCGCCTCTAGCTCGGAGCTTAGAGCACTTCTCTTTGGCTTGGGCCTTGCATTTCAGTTGATTTTTGTAACCGTATTTTGTGCTTGCCTGAACCAGAAAGCCATCATTCACAGATAGTGTATTAAATCTAAGTACGTAAATGGAAAAAGTTAGTTGAAATGTCCTAAATCTAAAAGAGTAACTGGCTGGAGATGAAAGTAAAAGAAGTAATTTTTATCACTTTAAAAATATGTTTTGTTGATCAGTTCTCTTATCATCTTTCAGTGAGCTTTATAATTTGCATAAGAATTCCCCCTCCCAATAACCTTGTGAGATACTGGGTCTGGCAGTAACTTTCTCAAAGCCATCAAGGAACCTTTTGAACCGGGTTTTGCTGTATCTTCAACATACCAGCTACTGTACAGTATTAGCCTTCTTACTGTGCAGTTTAGAGACTGGTTGCTGAAACCTCAGTCTTTATTGTAATCCATGTAAGTTTAATTATCTTACAGTGCATTCCTATGCAGACTAATTAAGCCCCAGCATATGTGTCTGCAATTTAACATCTGAATGTGACCCCATTGCTTTGCCCTAAAATAGAACTGAGTGTTGGCTATAGTGTGAATTAGTTATACCTTCACTCAAGCCAGCTTGCTTTCTGCTGCAACAAACTTCAGTGTTTAATGCCTCATTTTCATTTCCTTTTTTGTGTGAGCTTGGAGGGAAAATTGGAACAGGACTAGGAAAGAAATGATCTTAGAGTGTAATATGCATGCAGCATCTACTCCCTCCGGGGGTGGACTGGGGAACAGCCACACTAATATTAAACACACCTGGAAAAAGGTTCCTGAGTGTAGGATTTGCAGGTCAGTGATAAAGCACACCACGTAGCTGATGTATTGTTGATTGCTAGAAAGCAAATCTGCCAGCAAAGCTGTTTTTTAAAGGCCAAAATATAAACCTGATTTAAAAGCGTGAAGTTTTGCCAATATGTGTCTGTTTTTGATATTTTTTCTCGTTTGATGTTTCTGGAGGGGAAAAGTTTTGAATAATGTTTCCATAAAAGTGCATCTGGCATCAGTATCTTTTGGGATATTTGTGTGTGTGTATGCGTGCGTGCTTACTTACATAATTAGCCACAGCACAGTTTGTCCTGGAACTCAGCTTTTGTTGTGGCTGCAATTTTAGAAGGTGAGTGAGCTAATTTGTCACTCCCGAGAGGCCTCCAAGATATCATGAATGCCAAAAGAACTGCAGCACAGCATCTTCCATTGCATTGTGTCCCAAATTGTCAGTGGTAGAAGCCGTCTTATTGCTATTGGTAAAAATTTTGGTAAGTGATTCAGATGCTACTGAGATCAAAGGCCAGTATTGAGATTCAAATTTGTTTTCTTTAACAAGTCATGATTTTAAAGTCGAGCTTCCATACAGCACGGTTTGAGTCTCCCCTCCATTAAAGATGGAGTCTGCCTCCAACAGGTGGTACATTGGAACGTCAGTATGGTATACTGGTTAGCAGTTTACTAGACAAGGGTTATGGAGACCCGGGTTCAAATCTCCATGCAGCCTTTGAAAGCCTTATGCGGAGGTGATTTTCTGCCAACCGCTCACAGTATAGAAGCAGGTATGTGTCTACAGCTCCTTGGAGGAAGGGTGAGATAAATGTCTGATAAATCCCCATGCCAGAGCTCTTTGTGATCTTGCCCAGATGGGGGAGAGTCCTGGTGCAGTTGTATAGGTGTGAGACTGCCTACTTGGTGATTTTTTTGGCGGCGGAAAGATCATATTGAGGGGTTTATGCACCACACATGTTGTAAACTCATAATCCCAAGGGGTTGTATGCTGTGGTTTTGCAGCATTTATCCTTTCCAAAGGTTGTGGTAATTCCCAATAGGGTTGCCAGGCCTGACTCAGGAAATATCTGGGGACATTGCGGGGTGGACCCAACAGCAAGGTTGTGACAAGTACAATTGAACTCCGAAGGAAGTTCTGGCCATTACATTTAAAGGGACTGAGTGTGAGGTTCTGTCAGTAATTGACCCAACTCACCAGTTCTCATATTAAAAGAGTAAGAGGTTCATTGAGTTCGGATACATAGCATGTGCCTTGTGCTGCGAACAGCCAAAGCCAGGAATAGCAAAAGCAGGACAGGAACAAATCATGCAGTTATAGTAAAAACACACATGCAAAAAGTATCCCGCCAACCGAGGGCTAGTTCCCACGGAGGGCATGGAGGATCAAGGTCTTGGCTTGGGACTTTTTATTTACGGTATTTTATTTGATGGGATTCCTATCCCGTCAAGGCAGGTTCAGGACAGGTTACAACAAATACAATAAAAGCTTAAAATTCTCCACATAACAATATATATAGCATACAAATTACAAAATCACAAGATGGCAATATCTCCAGTTTGCTCACTAACATTCAGATTTAAGTAATGTGAGCAGATGAGAACAGGTCTAGGCCGATTTACAAAATGTTTCAACAGGTTTACAGCAGGAGGGCTGACCATAGCAGTCCATGGCTTCAGTTAAAAGCCTGGTGGAAAAGCTCCATCTTAAAGGCCCTTTGGAACTGTAGTCGATCCTGTAGGCCCCTGATCACCAGAGGGAGCTCATTCCACCAGGTCGGGACCTGAGGCAAAAAGGCCCTGACTCTGGTTGGAGCTAAATGAACCTGCTGGAGGGCCACCATTGATCATTGATCTTAATGCCCTTTGTGGTACATACGGGTAGAGCCAGTCCTGCGGGTATGCTAGTCCCTGGCCATTTAGTGCCTTAAAGGTGAGTGCCAAGACCTTGAACATGACCTGGAACTCTCTCAGAAGCCAGTGCCGTCTGCAGAGGACCGGCGGAATGTGCTCCCATAAAGGCGTCATAGGCAGCAGGTGCGCTGCTGCATTCTGCACCAGCTGTAGTTTCCGCAAGGGGAGGCCCACGTAGAGCAAGTTGAAATAGCCATCTTAGCCATCTACTTCCAGTCATTAAACCATAGAATCCAACCCTAGTGTTGTATCTTAGAATAAACCAGGATAATGACCCTTTAATCCCCCTTATCCCAGATGCATCTCATTCAATCCCCCTTATCCCAGATGCATCTTAGGGACGGGATGGTCGCTAAGTGGTAGAGCATCTGCTTGGTAAGCAGAAGGTCCCAGGTTCAATCCTTGGCATCTCCAAAAAGGGTCCAGGCAAGTAGGCATGAAAATCCTCAGCTTGAGACCCTGGAGAGCCGCTGCCAGTCTGAGAAGACAATACTGACTTTGATGGACCAAGGGTCTGATTCAGTATAAGGCAGCTTCATATGTTCATATTCCTGCCCCCCCCTCCTTTTTTAGTGTGTGTGTGTGTGGTGTGATCAGGTCTCAAAGTAAACAGCAGAGCAGGGCTTGTCAGAAGAATCTCCCCTCAAGAAGTGTGCATGCACAGGGAAACTTATAGCTGGAATAAAACTTTTTTGGTCTTATGGGAATCCCTTTTCTAGCGCGTACTTGCTCTCTTTCCTTCCACCTCCTTCCCTCCCTCTCCAAACAAGGGAAGACAGGCTTGGCAATGCAGCAGCAGCCCCAGTGGAGGAAGCAGGGGAGAGCAGAGGGAGCTTTTCTCTGGCATGCAGCACACACACTCTTTTCCCTTCCCCCTTGCTTCCTCCCTAAAGGAGGAAAGAGGCTTGGAAAAGAGCAGCCCCAGTAAAGGAAGTAGGAGAGAGTGGGGGGAGCTTTTCTCTGGTGCATGCACTGTCTTTTTCCTTCCCCCTGTGTGGCTTGGTGACCCAGCAACGGTAGTGGCCAGGAGAAGGAAGCAGAAGACAGGCAGTTGCTCATGGGCCGTATACCAGCCCTGCAGGGAATGGATGCGGCTCACAGGCTGCGTGTTTGACACCCCTGTAGCATTATATGCCTGGACTTTCAAAAGACTTTTGATAAGGTACTTTTGACAAGACTCCTGAGTAAACTTAGCAGCATCATGGGATAAGAGAATGGGTTCTCACAATGGAGGGTAGGAAGCAGTGAGGTCCCACAAGGATCAGTATTGGTGCCAGTGCTATTTAATTTATTCACAAATGATATAGAACTAGGGGTGAGTAGTGTAGTGGCCAGGTTTGCACTGCTACAGCACCAACCCCAAATCAGACTTTTCCCTGCAGCCACTGTGGCCGGATCTGCCTGTCCCGCATTGGTCTTGTTAGCCACCAGCGAGCCTGCAGCAGATATGGACTACTGCACCCTTCTTAAATCTTCGTTCGCGAAGTCAAGCCGAGAGAGAGAGAGAGAGAGAGAGAGAGAGGTTTGCAGATGAGGCAGAATTACTCAGGATGGTGAAAACCAAGGCTGACTGTGAAGAGCTCCAAGAGGATCTCCACAAACTAGGTGAGTGGGTGACAATGTGACAGTGTTGGTAAGTGTAAGGTGATGCACACCGGGACAAAAAAAAAACATCTTCAAGTATAGGCTAAAGGGGTTTGAACTTAATGAGACTAAGAGGGAAAAAGCTCTTGTGGTTGTCGTGGATAGCTCAATGAAAGTGTCAGTCCAGTGTGCTGTAGCAATGAAACAGGCAAACACTGTTTGGTATTATTAGGAAAAGGACTGAGAATAAAATGGCTGATATTGTAATGCCCCTGTATAGATCAATGGTGCAGCCTCATTTGGAAAACTGTGTGCGGTTCTAGTCACTGTATCTCCAAAAAGACATTCCAGAGCTGGAAAAAGTAAAGAGGAGGATAACCGAGATGATTAGGAGACTGAGGCACCTTCCCTATGAGGAAAGGCTAAAGATTTTGGGACTTTTCTGTTTAGAAAAGAGATAACTAAGGAGAGGTATAAAATTAGTAGGAATAAGGCCTGCTGTGAGGAAAAATATAACAGGCTCTATAAAGAGGCTCTGGGTGAGTGGCCCCCCCCTTTCTGTCTTCCCATCCACCCAAGGTGGCTGTTTTCTGTAGGGGAATTGATCTGACTTCAGTTTTCCATCTCCTCCCCCCTTCCTGCAGCCTCTACCTAGGAAAAGTACAGTCTTTCTCCATACTGCGGACCAAATGTTTCTCTCTCCCTTTTGATCTGCACAAAAATTTTCAATTTCCTGAGTAATTTGTTCAGGAATGCATAGAATGGCCTCCAAGAGGGCTAGAGGTGCTAAACTTGTGGCAAACTTTTCAGCATACGCTCCTCTACCTGCTGTCCAAGTTTGGTATGAATTGGATTTTGGGGGCAGAGCTACAGCCCCCCAAAGCAGGTGCCCCAAATAAACTGCTCTTGGAGAGTATGTTGAGCTGGGGAAAGAAAAGAAAGCTGCCCTGCAGCTTCTGGTTGGTTTCACCCAGAAAGCTTGGAAACTGACTAGAAGCCACAGGGGGCCAGGGAGAGGTGTGGCATCTAGTCAGTTTCAGCGGAAGCTGACCAGAAGCCCAGGCCATCAAGGATAGCAGAGCTGCTGTTTCTAGTCAGTTTCATTGGAAATTAACCAAAAGTGCAGAGCCTAGGGAATCATGATGAAGGTAGGCTGTCTGGAAAAGCAAAGCAAACAGGAACCAAACAATATGTCAAGGAAAAAGGCTGGTTAATTTAATATTTGGGTGCAATGGGATCAGGTGAACCAGTTTGGAAGGAATCACAGATTGGCCATTCTTAGCACAAATCATAATTTATGGTTCAGATCATACCCATCCCTAGTCCAGAGGTCCCTGCTCCTTCGCTACCATTGGAATTTCCCCTCCCAAAAAGATGCCAGATTATGTGTCCGCTTGCAGAGAGGGCGGGATATAAATTTAATGAAATAAATAAATGTGTGTGACGGAACTGGCCCAATTTAACCTTCAGACCCAGTTCTGTCAGCTCCTCCTTGGGTTGCGAACTCCTGGAGGGAGCTATTCTTCCTCCCGCCTCTAGGGAGCACTGCCACCACCTGCTCAATTGTGGGGTTTCTGACTGAGAGGAATCCCCCTTTCCAGTTCTGAGGCCTGGCCTCAAGGTTCTCTGACAACCCAGCACCTGGTTATCACAGAGACCAAAGTCATTCTTTGGGAGACTCCTGGAGGATTGGCAATTGCATGCCTTCCCCCTTCCTGGGACTCCTTTCTTAAAGTAGCATGGTCTAAGAGCCAGTTTGGTGTAGTGGTTAAGTGTGCGGACTCTTATCTAGGAGAACCGGGTTTGATTCCCCACTCCTCCACTTGCACCTGCTAGCATGGCCTTGGGTCAGCCATAGCTCTGGCAGAGGTTGTCCTTGAAAGGGCAGCTGTTGTGAGAGCCCTCTCCAGCCCCACCCACCTCACAGGGTGTCTGTTGTGGGGGAGGAAGGTAAAGGAGATTGTGAGCCGCTCTGAGACTCTTCGGAGTGGAGGGCGGGATATAAATCCAATATCTTCTTCTTCTTCTAAGATGGTTGGGGAACTATGCGGTACAGAGCTTTACTGCCAGCCTTCACAATAGTAAAAGCTCATTCCTGGAGATAGTCTCTGGGGCTGATCTAGCCCAATGCCCTCCCCACTGTTTTCTGCCCAGATGAGAAGGGTGCCCATTGTCTCTAAGGCATTTATCTACAATGTGAAAAATCTATCTGTTCCAAAATATAGAAAAGCTTTTAACACCCCTCCCTTCAGTATCTAAATGTGCTGCCCTCAATGGCTACCAGTGGGTGCTTTGTAAACCAGCCATACTCAGAAAGGCTATGCCTCTGAGGCAGTGGGAAAATAGAGACTATAGATTATATCGTGTTTGACTGCTTATTATCTACTGAAGACAGACATGAGTTGATTATTCCTCTTGAAGGTTTCTCCTCTGTGGTACCCCCATAGGGTGACATGGCTGTCTGCTACTGTTGGCTTTTTTTCTACAGCAGTTTGATTCATGACGAAGACTCTATCTTGCCAGTTCTTGGTTGAAACCATTTGAAGGAAAGACTGTGCATATTATAGAACTTCACCTATTTTGTCCTTTTCAAGGACCATGCATATTGTATGACTTCATCTTATGTACAATTTATTGCTCTAAGTGTTTGTTTCTGTTTCTGTTATAAACTTTAATGAGAATTTGTTGAGCACATTGGAGGCTGGTTTAGTCCCAGAACCCTTAGGGGCTCCCTGGCTAGTCATTTATCTGTGATTCTCTATTGATATTGGGTTACTTAATCCCCAGGTGGGGGCAGGGGATCCCCCGGTTTGGAGGCCCTCCCCCTGCTTCAGGGTCATCAAAAAGCGGGGGGAGGGGAGGGAAATGTCTTCTGGGAACTCTGTTATTCCCTATGGGGATTTATTCCCATGGAAAATCATGGAGAATTGATCCGCGGGTATCTGGGGTTCTGTGGGGGCTGTTTTTTGGGGAAGCGGCACCAAATTTTCAGTATAGCATCTAGTGCCTCTCCCCAAAATACCCCCCAAGTTTCAAAAAGATTGGACCAGGGGGTCCAATTCTATGAGCCCCAAAAGAAGGTGCCCCTATCCTTCATTATTTCCTATGGAAGGAATTGAAAAGGTGTGCTGTCCCTTTAAATGTGATGGCCAGAACTCCCTTTGGAGTTCAATTATGCTTGTCACAGCCTTGCTCTTGGCTCCACCCCCAATGTCTCCTGGCTCCACCCCCAAAGTCCCCAGATATGTCTTGATTTGGACTTGGCAACCCTGTTTGGGAGCCACAAGACATGAACCCCAGCTGTTTGAGAGCTGCAAGCCTGGAACGGAGGGAAGTGATCGATGGGGAGGAGAAAGTGGAAAGAAAGCAACTTCAACTTTAAATGTATTCTCCAAGCTGCTGGCTGGCTTGACTCGAAGAAGTGATTTAGAGAGACGAATGCCCTCTCCAAGCTGATGGGGGCTTCGAGAGCCACGCAATACGTATGAAAGAGCCCTTTGCAGCTCCTGAGCCACAGTTTGGCCATCCCTGTACCAAACCCTTCTGAACGTCAGGGGGTTCCAGAAGAGCCGAGCTCTGCCCAGGACGGTTTGCTGTGAGTTTCCTTTCAGCCCATCACCTGGGCCGGGCCCCTCAGGCGCCTGGAAAGGGCGGGAAAGGCTTCGGGCGGCTCCTCCCTCCTCAGCGCCTCCGCCCGCCCCTCGCGCGCCAACGGGGCGGGGCCGGCGGGGTCCCCCCAGCCAATGGGGAGGCGCCGGGGTGGCGGGCGGGCGGCGCGCGGAGGGGGACCGCGCCATGGCGACGCTCACTGCCCCTCCGCAGCGGGGGACCGCCGAGACCCGGATGGCGCTGGTCACCGTCCCCGCGCTGCTCCTGCTGCTGCCGGGCGTGGCGGGTGAGTGGGCGCCGCGGCTGGGGGTCGCTTCGGCCCAGGGCTTGAGGAGGGGGGTGGGCGGCGAGGGTGGGAGCGGCGCGCCCCCGCGGCGTGAGGGACGAAAGCGCGCCCCCGCGGCTGCTCTGAGGGGGGAGGGGGCTTTTAAATCGCCTCAGGTGCGCGCGCGGCGGGGATGCGGCGGGACTTCGACGGCCGGGGATCTCCGGACTGCGCCTCGGGGAGGGGAGGGGACAGTAGGGTTGCCATTCCCCAGGCGGGGGCGGGGGATCCCCCGGTTTGGAGCCCCCCCCTCTTCAGGGTTATCAGGAAACGGGGGGGGGGAGGGGAGGGAAAGGCCCGCTGCACGCTCCGTTATTCCCTATTCTCATAGAGTTTAATGGAGAATTGATCTGGGGCGGCTGTCTTTTGAGGTAGAGGCACCAAATTTTCAGCATAGGATGTGGTGCCTCTCCCCAAAACGCCCTCCAAGTTTCAAAAGGATTGGGAGCAGGGGGTCCAATTCCATGAGCCCCCAAAGAAGGTGCCCCTATCCTTCATTATTTCCTATGGAAGGAAGGCATTTAAAAGGTGTGCTGGCCCTTTAAATGTGATGGCCAGAGCTCCCTTTGGAGTTCAGTTCTGCTTTGTCACACCCTTGCTTCTGGCTCCACCCCCAAAGTCTCCTGGCTCCACCCCCAATGTCTCCTGACTTCACCCCCAATGTCTCCTGGCTCCACCCCAATGTCTCCTGACTTCACCCCCAGTGTCTCCTGGCTCCACCCCCAAAGTCTCCTGACTTCACCCCCAAAGTCTCCTGACTTCACCCCCAGTGTCTACTGGCTCCACCCCCAAAGTCTCCTGACTTCACCCCCAATGTCTCCTGGCTCCACCCCAATATCTCCTGACTTCACCCCCAATGTCTCCTGGCTCCACCCCCAAAGTCTCCTGACTTCACCCCCAATGTCTCCTGACTTCACCCCCAGTGTCTACTGGCTCCACCCCCAAAGTCTCCTGACTTCACCCCCAATGTCTCCTGGCTCCACCCCCAAAGTCTCCTGACTTCACCCCCAAAGTCTCCTGACTTCACCCCCAGTGTCTACTGGCTCCACCCCCAAAGTCTCCTGACTTCACCCCCAATGTCTCCTGGCTCCACCCCAATATCTCCTGACTTCACCCCCAATGTCTCCTGGCTCCACCCCCAAAGTCTCCTGACTTCACCCCCAATGTCTACTGGCTCCACCCCCAAAGTCTCCTGACTTCACCCCCAATGTCTCCTGGCTCCACCCCAATATCTCCTGACTTCACCCCCAATGTCTCCTGACTTCACCCCCAATGTCTCCTGACTTCACCCCCAATGTCTACTGGCTCCACCCCCAAAGTCTCCTGACTTCACCCCCAATGTCTCCTGGCTCCACCCCAATATCTCCTGACTTCACCCCCAATGTCTCCTGGCTCCACCCCCAAAGTCTCCTGACTTCACCCCCAATGTCTCCTGACTTCACCCCCAATGTCTCCTGGCTCCACCCCCAAAGTCTCCTGACTTCATCCCCAATGTCTACTGGCTCCACCCCCAAAGTCTCCTGACTTCACCCCCAATGTCTACTGGCTCCACCCCCAAAGTCTCCTGACTTCACCCCCAATGTCTCCTGGCTCCACCCCCAAAGTCTCCTGACTTCACCCCCAATGTCTCCTGGCTCCACCCCAATATCTCCTGACTTCACCCCCAATGTCTCCTGGCTCCACCCCCAAAGTCTCCTGACTTCACCCCCAATGTCTCCTGACTTCACCCCCAATGTCTCCTGGCTCCACCCCCAAAGTCTCCTGACTTCACCCCCAATGTCTACTGGCTCCACCCCCAAAGTCTCCTGACTTCACCCCCAATGTCTACTGGCTCCACCCCCAAAGTTTCCTGGCTCCACCCCAATGTCTCCTGACTCCACCCCCAAAGTCTCTTGGCTCCACCCCAAAGTCCCTAGATATTTCTTGAATTGGACTTGGCAACCCTAGGGATCAAGTGGATTTTCTTTTTCAGAAACGAATTTTCTTAGTCATTTGAGAGGCTTTAAAAAAAACCCCAAACCGAGTCGGTTTCTGCTCCGTGAGGGGCGCCTTGCCTGAACAAAGAGGCGTCTTCCGACTGGCTTTGCTTCCCCTTCAGGCTGGCCATCCCGCCTGGGCTCGCCCAGCAAGGAAGAAAAGCCCCCTGCTGGGATGTCAGCCGGGGCAGCGGCCGCTGCCGCCTCCTCCCGCAGGGCGCTTCTGAGGCACTACAAAGTGGCAAAAATTTTCTTCCCTGGACATCAGCTGCCCTGGGGTGGCCTCACCCACCAGCAGTGTCCCCTCTAAGCTGAGTTAGTGTGAGCTAGCCCACAGTTTTTTAGCCTCTGGCTCATGCATTTTTGTCTTAGCTCAGAAAAATGGTCACAGAGCAAACTAATTTATATAGTAACTCACAACTTTAATGCTAGTAGCTCACAAAGTAGAATTTTTGCTCACAAGACTCCACAGCTTAGAGGAAACATTGTCCCCCTCCCCACTGGTGTTCCCTCTAAGTTGAGTTAGTGTGAGCCAGCTCACAGCTTTTTAGCTTCTGGCTCACACATTTTTGTCTTAGCTCTGGAAGGATGACCCCAGAGCAAACTAATTTTTGCAGCAGCTCACAACTTTAATGCCACTAGGTCCCAAAATAGAATTTTTGCTCACAAGACTCCACAGCTTAAAGGCAGTATTGCCCACCAGCTCCTACACGGGAACGAAATTGTGTTAGTCGGGCAAAAAGAGGTGTCACTTGTGCACCTGTCAACTGATTGGTTTTGCCATAGATGGTGATCCCCTCTGAAGCTATTACCCCAGGGACAAGCAAAAGATTGCCTGCCAGTAAAATTTGGGTAGCTTTGAGTGGCTGAGTTTAGAGGGGGTGGAGGTTTCCTTCTGCACAATAGCATTTTAGCTCCATGAATGGATCACTTGTAGCCTTTCTGTGTGTGTGCCTGTGTGAGTGTCTGCACTGGTATGTTGTGTGGAGTTTCTATTGGAGCATTTGTCTTTTTTTCCCTTTCTTTTCAATAAACAATCCCCACTAGTGATGGAGGAGAGAGAAAGAGAGAGTTTGAGTCCAGTGGCACCTTTATGACCAACGAAGTCTAATTCTGGGTATAAACATGCACACATCTTTAGAAAATATATAGACACAGTCCACTTGCGGAGTGGGCGGCATATAAATCTAAAGTAAATAAATAAATGCACAGTATAAGGATATCCAAAGATCCCTGTATATTGGTCATGATCATAACATAGGGTATAATGGTACACAGTTGTTAACTTAAAAAAAGGGAAGCGTCCAATATATGGATTATTAAATCTCATTATTTGCTCATTATATCTATTCCAAAATTTTATAAAAAGCAGAACATATCTTTATAAATTTACTTTGTCCAAGTCTTCTGTGGCCACATACATATATTTATAAATTATGGTCTTATATGAGGTGGCCAAACTGTGGCTCAGGAGCCACATGTGGCTCTTTCACACACATTGTGTGGCTCTTTTTAACGCCTCCCCCAATAAACTGGCTTGGAGAAGGCATTCATCTCTTTAAATCGCTTCTTGAAACCTAGCAAGCTGGCAACTTGGAGAATGCATTTAAAGTTAAAATTGCTTTCTTTCCATCTCTCCCTTCCTCCTCCATCTATTTCCTTCCTTCCTTGTCTTGCAGCTCTCAAACATCTTGTGTTTATTCTATGTGACTCTTACCTGAAGTGAGTTTGGCCACCCCTGGTCTTATATTTGTGATTACAAACCAGATCTTGTCTATTCACTGTATGTATTTTTTCTGTGATCATCTGCTGTTTCTACATTTACGCTAACACCATTCTTGCTGCAATAATGAGATTTCTCACCAAGGACTTAAAAAAAAATCCATTTAATTTTTATAGTTATGTGTAGTCCTACTGCACATTTGCAGGCCAGTCACAGAGATGGAAAGAACCCTGTGGCACAGGGTGTTAAAGCTGTAGTTCCGCAGTCCTACGCTCTGCTCACGACCTGAGTTCGATCCCCGGCAGAAGCTGGGTTTTCAGGTAGCCGGCTCCAGGTTGACTCAGCCTTCCATCCTTCTAAGGTTGGTAAAATGAGTACCCAGCTTGCTGGGGGGGAAGTGTAGCTGACTGGGGAAGGAAATGGCAAACCACCCTGTAAAAAGTCTGCCATGAAAACGTTGTGAAAGCAACGTCACCCCAGAGTTGGAAACGACTGGTGCTTGCACAGGGGACCTTTCCTTTTCTTTTCCACAGAGATGGAATATCTAAGGCTTTCCAGATAGTATGTTACCAAAGTTATATCTGATGCCTAGCTTGTAATACAAAGTTTCCTTACGAATCATATTCCAAAATCTTTGAAATAACATTCCTGCCACATATGCAGTAGAATAACACTTACCTCGCCACATTTCCAATAGAGATGATTCATCAGAGATTTTAGCCGGTGTAACTTGGGTAAAATACCACTGGAAATGTTTTCAGGCAGTCTTCTCTGCAGCTATTAGCAAGCAAAAGATTGCCTGCCAGTAAAAGTTTCCTTATGAATCATATTCCAAAATCTTTGAACTAACATTGAAATCTTTGATCATCATTAAGAGAAACATTAAATACTAGAGATGGGTAATCTCCCAATGTATACTTCTTCAGTGCTTGAATAAACTTTGGGTGTAAAATGTTTTAGTTGACTTGGATGTACTAAAAGTTTTTCAGATTTGTTCACAGGTTTAAAACACATTATGAGCTCTATGTATGTAAAAAAAAGGTAGTCCCTTGTGCAAGCACCAGTCGTTTTCGATTCTGGGGTGACATTGCTTTCACAACATTTTCACGGCAGACTTTTTACAGGGTGATTTGCCATTGCCTTCCCCAGTCATCTACACTTTCCCCCCAGCAAGCTGGGGACTCATTTTACCGACCTCAGAAGGATGGAAGGCTGAGTCAACCTGGAGCTGGCTACCTGAACCAGCTTCCGCTGGGATCAAACTCAGGTCATGACTGAGCAGAGGGCTCTGACTGCAGCTTTACCACTCTGTGCCACAGGGCTCTTGGTCTATGTATGTAGGCCCACCCCAAAAGTTAGGATTTCTTGTTTTATTGTGTGGACTTTTGTATATCACATTAGGCTAGTCTTTTCATCAGTGAGGCTTGCCTTTGAGAGTTTAGGAGCTGGCTGTTTTTTGCATTTTCTGTGCTAATTAGAGGGATATGTTAGCTTTTAAAGAAGATGCTGTAAAATAATTCATATGCAACACTAAAAAGGCACCATGTTTTGGCACATATTTTATTCAGGGAGGAAACTTATATTTTTGGAGGTCAGGATGAACTTCTGTACTGATGTTTCACTTTGTACTGAGAATTACTCCACCCCCTGCATAATCTGACACAGATGATTGTGGAATTCTATTTGCTTTTTGGGTTGTTTGAAGCTTTTTGTATTTTTCTTGCATTTCTTTCATGTCACAATATCCCCTCTTGGTTGTTTTTGTAATGGAAAAGAGCCATGGCACTCTCTGTTTTTAGAATTACAAATATATGTAGATGTGCCAGAGATCAGATCTAGGAGTACTATATCTACCAATTTTTAAATCTTTTCTATGTTTTTAAAAATCTGTTTGACAACTGCTCCGGCAGTATACTATTCTGAATGCTAGTTTATTGGTTCAAGTCTAAAACTCTTTCAAACTTTTTTGCATGATAGGTAGTTAATATTTTGAAATACATTTAGTATTTTCAAAATGTTTTAACTGTGCACATCTCCAAGCAGTGTTCATGCTTATGGTCAGTGTAATAAAACATCTTATAATGTTCTTATAATCATTATATAATGCGGTTTCCAGTCATTTCATCTATATAAGGTGGTTCATGTGCCAATTCCATTATAATATTTTTTCCTCATTAATTGTTCAGTACTATCAGTCTCACATCGGTGGTTTTAAGCATTCTTAACTTGTGCACTGAGCTGAAAGTTTATTTAAGCTTATTTAAAATATACCAGCCTTTTCAAATAACTTCCCCTGCTCCAAATTTATTATGTTATTTCAGTCCTAAATACACATGATCAAAGGTAAATTCCACTGACTTCATTGGGATTTAATCCTGGTAAGATTACAGTTTACACAGTCAACATATTGAAGGTGTGCTAATATTGTGAACTGACTGAGGAAGTGACCAGTGACTCATGAAAGCTCACACTCTGCCACAGATTTTTGTTAGTCTTTAAGGAGCTCCTGGACTCTTGCTCTTTTCTACTGATAACATTTTGAATGGCTGGTACCTGATTCCCTGTAGATGAACTGTGATATCCCAAGCAGAGTTGCATCTTTCTAAGTCCTTTGAAGTCAGTGGATTTAGAAGGGTGGTAAATCTGGTTACAATGATATTAGGTTTCTCTTCCGTTGATAAATCCAGTCTCTTCTAGATAAGATATGTGATAAAAAGCACGCATCTTCACATGCAATGAGAATATCTTGCAGGTTTCAGATTTTGAATAAGTATCTATATTATAAATCCAATTACTACTTCAGCAGTGTTCCATAGAATCCAGTATAACAGATTTACATACATTTATGTTTCTGTTTTGTAATCTATGTACCCAAAATCTTTTTTATGTTTCTGTTTTGTAATCTATGTACCCAAAATTTTGATGGTTGCTAAATTTGGTTTGGTCAAGACTAGGGTTGCCTGAGCCAACTCAGAAAATACCTGTGGACTTTGGGGGTGGAGCCTGGACACTTTCCCATTCCCTAAAATAAATGAATAAAAATACAGCAGTTCTATTCCCCTGAATAGTTTGTTTCCTCATTTTCTTTTTTTGCTTTCGACGGATTCCTCAGCAGCTGCAATCCCACTAAATGAAAGCATAATTTGTAATACACTCACAAAACAGCCAAACTAAACACAGTTTGCAAGCCCACACTTTTGTGATCTCACTGGATAATGGTATAAATTGCTTTGGGAATTGCTGAATGTAACAATGTTGTTATTTCAACCATTTTCTTCAGACTTACACAGAAAAATGAAAGTAAAGAAGATAGTCTATGGAGTGGAGTTTTCCTCCATCCCATAATTAGTTTCTAGTTAACTCTTTTCTATCAATTTTTCACTGTACATACAGCTTCTGAAACAAATGCAAAACAAACATGGGGACTGTGCTCTCTTCCTCTCACACACATTTCACACATTCACCGGGAAGAGTCACGTGGTTCTTGCTTGCTCCCTCAGTGCATTTTTCCTCCCGCTGAGATTTAAAGGCACATACACATTCCAAAACAAATAGTTTGCAAGCTTCTTCTAAAATGTGCTACCAAGATTTAAAGGCACATCAGGGCTGTTGGAGTGGGCCTGGCTGGCTGGAGGGAGGAGCTTGCAAAACTGGGGGGATTCCCAACCTGGACCTGGGGGCTGGCAAGCTTGGTCAAGAAATAGAACTATAAACAAGTGCTGGTCTACTTTTTGGTTTAGGAAGGTGTGAAATATTTTGATTGCTAACAAATTGTTGGTATCTATGTAGATCAGGGGTCCTCAAACTACGGCCCGCGGGCCAGATGCGGCCCGCTGAGGATGTTTATGCGGCCCGCCGGGTTATGGCAAAATCAGACCGGAAGTGACATTCGACCTAAACTCGCGTTAGCAACGCACACTTCCGGCACTGGGCTGAGGCGGTGGAGACAGAGTGTGAGGTGATACCGAGGTGAGGTGAGTTCCCAGGCCGGGGTGTGTGGTGTGGGGAAGGGAGAGAGATGCAGAAGACGGAGAACTCATGGCCCGCAGCCTTGTACAGTAACGGCAGTCTGGCCCTCCAGCAGTCTGAGGGACAGTGAACTGGCCCCCTATTTAAAAAGTTTGAGGACCCCTGATGTAGATTATCTGTAATTAGAAGACGATATTGGATTTATATCCCACCCTATACTCTGAATTTCAGAGTCTCAGAGCGGTCAGTCTCCTCTATCTCCCCCCCCCCCCACAACAGACACCCTGTGAGGTAGGTGGGGCTAAGAGAGCTCTCACAGCAGCTGCCCTTTCAAGGACAACTACGAGAGCTATGGCTGACCCAAGGCCATTCCAGCAGGTGCAAGTGGAGGAGTGGGGAATCAAACCCGGTTCTCCCTGATAAAGAGTCCGCGCACTTAACTACTACACCAGACTGGCTCTCCATGTATATCTTTTCTCTTTCCTTATCTTTGTCTGTCCTCAATTCCTTATTTAAAATTGATGAATGAATCTCTTATTTTCATATTTTTGTTGACTTTATATGAATTCTTCCTTTTGCTTTAAAGAATGTTTAAAAAAAAAAAAACAGAGACTCAAAAATGATTTTTGTAAATTGTTTTATAAGTTGCTGTGAGGAAGATGAGTCATTATAAGGACCGCATAGCAACTTTGCAGCAGCAGACATAGCCATGATAATGATCAGTTTGAACAAAATGCAAAACTATTTATACTTTCAAGTAAGGAGGAGTAGAGGCTGAGAAGCACCTCGCACGCTGTCACGGCTAATGATTTACATGTGTGATTCCTGGACTTTTAAACTGAGCACTTTAGAACTCTGATCTAGTGGTCTGTTGGAAGTGTGAGGCACTGATGTTCATATGGAGAGCTACTCTCTGTGATAACTTAGTTCTTTCGGTGGGGAGTTTTGCTCTCAAAGTTTGTTGCCTCTTGGAGTAAACCTTGTATTGGAACTGAAGAAATTACTCAGAGTAGCTAAATTTAGGATTTCCAAAATGCTTCCATGGAAATCTTGGGTTTTGTTCATTTTAACAGTATGCAGGGGAAATATGGTTCACCAAAACAACTAAGGAAAACAAGAAAATGTTTACGCTTCATTAAAACAATGAAGGGAACACAGGTATTTTACTGGTGTTGATATACATATTTTTTCCTCACAGGTGCATCGTGTTGTTACCTTGCCAAGGGTAACTTAATGTGTCGTGATGTTTGTGAACAGGTATGTTGTTTTTGAAATTACATTTCTAATTTGCATGCTCCTATTATCCACAGTTATATGGATCATCGAGGTGAAAACTATGGGTTGCATCTAGTCAGTTTTTTCAATCTCACCCAATTCTTTTTTGTACTACAGACCCCATTCCACAAGGCTCTTACGTATGCATATCCCATGATTCTCAGAATAGCTTTTCTGGGGTGATCAAAGAGAATACCTCATTCCTTTTTTCAAAAGCAGAAAACCTGGTTGGATTCCATCCTTTGTGTAGTACTTCTGTTCTGAAAACTGAACTTTAGGCAATTCTATCAGTGTCACGAATGCTTCCATTATTGTGAGGAAACAGATTTTGACTTGCAAAGCTGTAATTGGTTCACACAGTAATTGACATTTTGTCATTTGAGACAGACTTAGGTGATCTTTTTTTATTTTAGACTTTTTTTTTGTTTTGCTCTGTTACGTTCTCTAAGGCAATAGCAAAAGAGGTCCATCTCTACAAAAGAGAATCACACATATAAAAAGGACACTTTTCACTTCTTGCCCAAAATGAGGAGAAATGTTACTCTCAAAACATAACTACACTCAACTTCTTTCTCAGTCGATCACAGCATCTATGCCATCTCTTTTTATAGTACAATGATAGGGAAAGGAAAGATCCCCTGTGCAAGCACCAGTCGTTTCCGACTCTGGGGTGACGTTGCTTTCACAATGTTTTCTCAGCAGACTTTTTACGGGGTGGTTTTCCATTGCCTTCCCCAGTCATCTACACTTCCCCCCCAGCAAGCTGGGTACTCACTTGACCAACCTCAGAAGGATGGAAGGCTGAGTCAACCTCGAGCCGGCTACCTGAAAACCCAGCTTCCGCCGGGGATCGAACTCAGGTCGTGAGCAGAACTTAGGACTGCAGTACTGCAGCTTTAATACTCTGCGCCACGGGGCTCAGTAGTACAATGATAACTGATCCATTATAAATTGCTCACAGTTGGAATTGAAATTTGGTTCATAAACTCACTACACGTTGTGAATAGCACCATTGAATAGTTGACAGATAGTTGATTTATATTTGAATAGTTTGCCTAAGAGGTTGATTGTGCAAACATTGAACATTTGCAAACTACTTTTCCTTTGCTCTCCACCTGTATGTTAACTCCATCTCCCCTCCTGCCTAAATAAAAAAATAAATAAGTTCACCATATTCTTACAGTACATAGAACATTTCAGAGGGAGTGACTTGCAGGTGAGAGGTGTCTCAGTTTGTCCCTTAGGAGTGCCTGACCAGATGCTCATTAATAGAAAGGCAGGAGATCTGTCTAAGTTAGAAATCATTTGGGCATGTACATCCTTGCAATCTTTGCCACAGTTGTCCCTTCTCCCAAAACTATTTTTGATTCAAAGGGGAAAAAAACCTTACAAAACAGTCTTTCCATTAGCAATGAGCTTTTCCTCAGTTAGGAACCTTTCCTTTTCTTTTGGGTTCCATGTGCAAAACTGAGACTTCTATTTTATTTTATTAAATAATGATTTAAATACTGCAGTCCTAAGCAGAGTTATACTCTTCTAACCCCATCTGTTTCATTTACTTAAAAAGTTGTAACTCTTTTCAGGATTACACTGTGAATTTCATAAATATGCCAAATAGTATTTTTAATATGCTAAATTATACATTATGCATATTCCTTTTAAAGGCAGTGGGGAAAGTTTGAGTTTAATAAGAAAATAAGTATTGCATATATTTAACTTTTCCCTGCATTTCTATTTTTTCCCATATAGTTTGAAAAATTTTGGAAATTTTAAATATCTTATTTGGCCAATAATTAACAAAGTAGGTTGTTTCTTTCACAACCAAAAGCCCATTTGCGTCCATACACAAAAACATCTCTATGTATTACTGAGAAAAGTTTTAGAAATTTGTGCTCAGATGTCTATCAGACCACTTAATTATTTTAAAGTATATGTATTTGGAAGTATATTCCATGTACCTTAGTAGGATTTCCATGTAACTGTTCTTGAAATGGTAAAATAGCCTTGGTAGCATGCCTGCAATTTATAATCTTTTTATAGTTGTATAATATTTATTTTAAAAATACTTTGGTGACAGATTTTGGCATCTAAGAGTGATTCACATTTGAAACATCTTTTGCAACGTGCACCTGAATATTGTCCAGAATCAATGGTATGTATAATTACGTTGAGTAAAACGAAAGACATTTGGTAAAATCTATGTTTGGCACGACTAGATGAGATGTGGGAGATTCGTGATCAGATATCTTGACATCTTGCTCGAAAAGAAGCTGTGGGCCCTCTGGAATGAACTGCAGCCATAGTACGGAGAGGGGGAGTGAACTGTTTCCCTCCCACCGCACTCACTTTTCACAATTTAGATCCTCCAGAAGCTGCTGTATATTGGGGAAACCATACATGCTTCCTTAGTGAGGCAAATTTCAATGTGGGTGATAGAAGGGTTGTTCAGATTGGAAAACGTTTCATTCGTCGACTTTTCCAGCATCATGAACCTGATCCACATACCCCCTTCCAGATGGTTTTTAAATACAATTAAAGATGTTTAGAGATATAGTGATAGATTTCTAACATCTTGTCTAGTTGTGCCCTGTGTTTGGATCAAATGGAGGGAAGGAGGGCATTGTAAGCTGCTTTGGGAAGAACTATAGGGTATAAATAAAGTTAATAAATAAATCCATGATAGTAAAGGTAATGTGAATTTATAAGAATGTGTTTTAATTATTTCCTCTAATTATGGACTGTAAAATTTTGTATTTCTGCATGGTACCATTTGGATGTTTATGCTAAATACAAAAGGCTGAGACTTGTGATACAGCTTTGGACTTGCCATATTTAGTCCACCAGGGTTCCCCCCCCTCTTTTTTTTAAATCACTTGTTCTACACTGCTTCCTTGCTGTCTTATTTTTTGCAAACATTGTGGTTTACAGCAGAAACTCTCTGATGTTTGGGGCAGACATTTGGCTTTAATAGCTCTTGTCCCTAGATAGTTCAAACTCTCCTCCATCCTCAAGATCTGTTAGGTTATTTCTGGCATTACTGTCATTGCACCGCTACAACTGCTTCTTGTGTCTTACTGACTTAACCAGATTTTGAGCCACTTGCTGTGTACCAGTTTGCAGGTACTGCTCAGGAAATGGAGGGCATGAAGGAGGGTCACAAGGGCCTGGGACGGGTAGACATGAAGAGCAGTTGAGGTGGGTGGTAGGTAGAAATATGGAAAGGCTGAGCACCCAGTAGCTTTTTAAGTTGGCATTTGTCTGATAGGTCAATTTTATCAACAACACACAAGGAAAAGTTTGGTTTGTTTTAAGCATGCATTTCTTATATGATTTTACTTCTTCATCCTTTGTCATGTAGCTCTTCTTGGAATCAATTTACATTTGTCAATATCTTGTGAACTGTGATATCTAGAAATGAATAAATTTGCTGTAGATAGTGCCCACCTGTGATAGGTTATTGTTTGTGTTAGAACACTGGAAGCATTTAAGAGGGCTAATTTGCGGTGTGGAAATACTTTTATTTTTCTTGTAAATTTCTAAGCCCACTGTGTGTACAACTCAACAATTACTTTTTTTCCAGGGTGAGGTGTGGGGCTGTATAAATTCTTCATTGCCAGGTAAGGG